>NW_027187317.1:7407369-7427369 GCF_028583685.1 Petaurus breviceps papuanus | reverse complement strand
CTCACTTGTCCTATTTTCTACCTGTGAATATAAAGTTGACTTTTTATTTGTGAATGAAAGAAGCACATCTTTTCCTCTGAATATATTTCTTCCGAGAATCCCTTGTTGTGAAATAAACTCTTTTGACAGGAGCATCTTGTCTGAGTGCTAGATACTGCCATCAGAATCAAAACAAACACCATGTTTGTTGTCTCTTGCTACCATGCTTGAAGCTGAAATGCCTGACTGCAGTATCCCTCATAGAATCACATGCTAAAGCACGGATTGAGAGAAGAGGAGCAATGATGTAGACTTTACGTTCATAATTACACACTGTACCTATATATGCCATGGCAATAGAACAGTTCCTACCAGATACTTCATAATCACAGAATGTTAGATCTGGAAGAGACCTTACATATCATCTAGATCAAACTCCTTATTTTACAGGGAAACTGAGGCCTTAAAAACCAAAAGCGATTTGCCCAGAGTCATGTAGTATGTGGTAACAGAAACAGGATGTGAACTCAGATTTGTCTGACTCTAAGGCTGATTCACTTTCCACTGCAGTAAGCTACATAACTCAATATGCCATGATTTGTTTATAAAGTGGTATGATAGGAATGACAGCTACCTTGGGCTTTCTGCTGATTCTACCAGTCTATCAAAAAAGCTGTCCCAATCAACTTGACTGAATCAGAGCAGTTCACAGAATTCTTCTACTTCTCTGCATGCAGAGATGGTCCCAGTCAATTGGACATTCAGTCAACAAATAAAAACTCCTAACCATACCTTGGTGAATCCTTCCCTAAATTATATACATGTACATATATATGTTTAAAAATGTGGCTTTTAAAATAAAATTATGAAAAATCTCTTTGCTATATTGTGCTTTTCACTACAAAAACAAAGCCCCCAAAAGGGCTTTGAAATAAAATTTGATTCAATTCCACAGTGACCTGAAATTACTAGCAGGATACAGGTCAACAGTAGCAAATAATTAAAATAGCCAAACTTCAAGGCAAAAGGAAGGCAGGCAAGGAAATAAAATGATGTTGAAGAGATTCACAATTTACTGTTTATCTCAGTCATAGATTTACAGGATCATAGATTTAGAGCTAGAATAGATGTCTAAAGTTGTCAAGTTCAGATCACTTTTGGGGGGGGGGGGTAAGGATTAACACTTTAAAAGAAAATAAATACTTTAAAAATATTTACTGTAACAAATGGTTTCATTTCACTTTTATTTGCATTCTGATGTCATATTTACTCCTATGCCATAAGCTTTTGTTTCTTCAGTTTCTTCTGGAATATCTTTTACTTTTGAGCAACCTCCTCTTCTGGTTTAGGAACAATTTGTTACTTTTCAGTAAGTATCATCTTAATATGGCAGGGAGAACTCATGTATGGGTTGATTTGACCATGAGCTCTGTAAGTACGCTGTCGCATTTTGGGACCCTTGTTAACCTGGATATGCTCAATGACAAGAGTATCCACATCCAAACCCTTCAGTTCTGTGTTACTCTCTGCATTTTTAAGCATATGCAGCAAGAATTCAGCACTATTTTTGGGCCACCGACCCTGTGTCCAACCCCATTGGTTAGCCTGGGCACACCTGCCAACTCCACCATTATATCGATGGAAAGGAACACACTGTTTCTTCAGTGAGACATCTTTCAAATACTTGGTAGCTTTTCGAATATGCATGCCCTTGATAGCTTGGGCTGTTTCATGGGTGTTCTTGAAGTGGACCCAGAGATTTGAACCCCTTGACTTGTATGATTTTGTGGGGTTTTCTGCATCAAGAGAGTACCTCACCATTTTGAATTATTACCTATGATGGCTCAAAGAAAGAGCCAGATCACTTTTTTTTAACAGATGAAGAAACTGAGGCACAGTATGGTCAAGTGATTTGCTTAAATTTATATAGCTAGCATCTAAGGTGTGTTTCAAATCTTCCTAACTATGAGTTCAGTATGCTTTCTTCTACAAGACACAGCCTCTAACTTATGTGAGTTAATTAACTAAAACAAATTCATAAGCATCATTTATAATTGCATGACCTTTTAAGGCTTATTGACTACACTGATAAATATGAACCCATATAGAGAGAAAAAGACCATTTACTCCTAAAATATGTGATCTGATCTGAAACTAATCTTTCACCAAGGCCTTTGTATTTTTTCAGTCATGGATATATACATATACAATATGTATGTATATATATATAATATATGTATGTATATATATTATATATATACATTTAAGTGAGATTTTTAGTATTTCCTTTCTAGCTGAAATTATTTATGCTTCTTAAGGATATCAGAAATTAGGGCAGGAGCTCTGAGTATGCAAATGTCATATCTGATTAAAAAACTGTCAAGTCATTGTTTCATTATTTTTACATATATTCACAAATGAATTGGCTTAAATTCATGGTTACTATTATTTATTAGACATAAATTGTTCTAAAAGTAATTGAACCAAAAATGAAATTAAGAATTAAGGCAATTATGACAAAACCAACTCTCCCCAAATGTTTGCCTCAATTGTTTGGTTATTTCAGGCAAAATTATCTTTAAGCTGCAATTATTGGGCTAATAACCCCAATTTTCACTTTATTTGCATGTGGAGAAGAAGCCAGCACTTTGCATTATAATTTTACAATTATATTTGTTAATAGTTTGCCAGGAAATAAAAATAGGAATTGCAATATAATGAGACTGACTTTTCTCAATAAGAAAATTACATTTATGATTATTTGAATTCTCAACATTACTTAGGCTAAGTATATATTAGACACATATTTCCCAAATATACTGGATTGCTGTGACCATAAAGTTTTGTTTTCTTTTATCTCAGTTCCTTATTTTTCATTTACATGGAACTCTAATGGGTATTAAAGCTAAACAGAAGCTTTCATATACTTAGAGGTTTTTGTTGGGTAAAAATTCTTTTAATTGAAGAAAGGATATTTTAAAAGCTTGCAGCAAACAAAAGGGTATTAAATTAAAATTTTTGCACCCTAGAGAGGTTCACCTTCAACACACTTTTATCTTGTGCCTTGTGTTAGATTCCTGTTATGGAAAACTAATTGTTGGCTTACAGTCATACAGGTCTGTTGAACAAACACACAAACACAGACACACTATAAATTCCTTGTGTACATTTAGATTTCAATAACTTGGCTTATAAGTAAGAAAAAATGTCTTTTAAAGTACATATTTATAGAAGCATCTAGGTGTCACAGGTTCAGAGGATGACATATTAGACCTAGAGTCAGGAAAACCCAAGTTCAAATTAGCTCTTGGACATATTTTAGCTGTGTGATCCTGGGTGAGTCACTTCAACTTTACCGAATTCAGTCTCTTCAATTATAAATGAGATAATAACAGCACCTACTTCATAGGGTTGTTGTGAGGATCAAATTTTTATTTGATTTATTTTTATTTATTTAATGCTGATTAAGTACTTAGAACAGAACCTAGTACAAAGTAGGAACTTAATAAATGATTGTTTCCTTCCACTAAATTAAGTACTCATACAACTATCTGACACTATAATACCCAATGAATTCAGGTTTCAGTCTCTGTGACAAAGTAAAAATGTCTGCTATATATGAGTGGTGAAAGTTTTTTTTTTCTATGTAGAAGACTCTACCAAGCAGTTTGCGAGAAGAAGGTCTGATAATATATGGATATTAATAGAAAGAATAAAAACAACAAAGATACATAACAGGAGCTGTGATTTTCTGCCCCACTGCTATTGATTACTTGAGTGATCACTGACAAATTCCATAACCTCTGTGGGCCTCAATTTCATCATCTGTAAAATGCTCAGACTGGATGTTCTCTAAAGATCTTTTCAGTTCTAAATCTCATGATCATCTGTTCATTAAAAAACAGCTAGAGGGGGAGCTGCTAGGTGGTGCAGTGAATAGAGCACTGGCCCTGGAGTCAGGAAGACCTGAGTTGAAATCCAGTCTCAGACACTTAACACTTACTAAGCCACGTGATCTTGGGCAAGTCACTTAACCTCAATTGGCCTGCATTCCCCCTTCCAAAAAGTAAATATATATATATATATATACATATATATATATATATATATGTGTGTGTGTGTGTGTGTGTGTGTGTATAATGTATGTATGTGTGTATATATATATATATATATATATTAAAAATCTCTATAGGGATGGTTAGGTGGCACAGTGAATAGACACTGGCCCTGGAGTCAGGAAGACCTGAGTTCAAATCCAACCTCAGACATTTAACACAAAACTAGCCATGTGACCTTGGGCAAGTCACTTAACCCCAATTGCCCTACCTTCTCCCCTCCAAAAGGAAAAAAAGAAATAGCTATAGGGAAGTGGGCTGAAGGAATGTTCTAAGTCAGCCACAGTTCTGAGGACTAAGCTCCAGAGTCCATTAATATTATTCAATATTTTCTGAAGTAATATGTTAGTCAGATAAAACAGAATAATTTGTTTATAAAGAGTACATAACTTTGCACAATGACCAAACATTCAATCATACTTCTCTAAAGCATTTGAAAGTGAAGGGAAAAACATTTTGAAAGTTACTTTTTTGTAATTCTTTGGAAAACATAATTTCAACAATTAATAAAACCTAATGATGAGGCACAAAGTTATTTTGCCAAAAGTTCACATCCTAAAATTGCTTATTTCTTGCTTATGTTAGTTACATTTCTAGTTATTTAGAATTTATATTGTTCATGGAGGGATTACTCTAACTAAACTTTAAACAATAAGGAGACAATACAATTATAAACCACAAAAGAATATTATCCCAAATGAGATCAAAACAATTCTCTTTCAAACAAGGATACAAGCAACTATCTTTGCCCCTTTTCTTATTTGTTAAACATAATACAGGGAAATTATTCTGTTAACCAAATTAGAACAGGCAGCAATGGTAAGAATAAATGGAACATATCTATATATGTTTATTAAACTATATCTTGGCTATTTTCCCCATTTGGTGGCATTTTCTTTTCCTTACATCTTTTAAAATTACTTACCATGTATATTAACTACAGAGATACTACATATGAATAGTTGTTGAAATGTATAAATATGTTATAGTCTGTATAAACTGTATAATAAGCAATATTTAAAATGTAAAATTAGAAAAAATAGCTTCTCTATTTATAAAAATACTCATATATATTGTAAGAGGAAAATTGAAACCGAATAAAATTAATAAAATTTCATTTAGATTAGTGTCAATAAGAATATATATAGTGGATTACATATTTCATTAATATATATATATATTTGCTTAAATTATGTTCATTGAGGTATATATTAAAGAATATATTCTCAAAGATATATACCTCTCTTACAATTGGTTAACTTCTGTTAGCCACACCCTTATAATTGTAGGAGAGAAAAACCTGCCTCTAAAGATAGTTGCATTGTTGTCATCAATCAATAATGCACATTGAATAAAAGATTAGCAACAAAAATAGCCATTTGTGTAATATCAGTTTACTACTGGGAGTGCTATCTAGCATTATTTAGGGTACTCAGAGATGCAAAATTTTCAAAGTAGGATTTTTACTGTAATAGATATAAAAATCTTTCAAAAATCAAATGAAGACGGGGACTTTAACTTCCTGGCAGTATTTGGTTGAGTTGTTCTAAATAAAGATGTGACTGTGCAATGCCTGTGATTAGAGATGGATCACTGGCTTGGGAAAAGAGATTGCAAAGTGAGTACAAGGATGAAGAAAAGTACCAAGGAGATCAACTTATGCACTGACTTGTACTCCAAGTCAGCACAGAGCTTGAAATTTGGCGAATCAATGGGGAAAACAGTCTCAGAAACCAATTCTATGATTTTCTCCTTGACAGCATGCTGTGGCATCTTATCCTTTAGAGTTTCATATCACTCCCAAACATTGCAGTAAGCATATGTGTTACAATTCCATGTGTTTAGGGCATGGCTACATTGAAAAAATGGGGGGAGGGGATGATTCTACACCAAAATCACAGTTTGTCGTTTTAATTCTGTAAAAAATTGTGGAAGTTTCTATTGTATATAGGTGTGTGTGTGTGTGTGTGTGTGTGAGAGAGAGAGAGAGAATTTTCAAATAGAAGAGAAAAATTGGCTAAAAGCCCTTCATGCTTTTAAGAATAAATATCCATCACAAAATAGTCTCAGCTATAAAATCTTTAATGATAATAAAGTCTGCAGTTGTGCTCTATGGATAGATTATGCTTTAGCCACATTGAAAGTAACTCATATTGGAAAGAAAATATGAAGTGTAATAAAAAATAAAAAGCAAAAATCAAAACTCGAAACCAGTTTTCAAGGCAATATTTATATTGTATTTTACATAATGAAGAGAGTGAATCTTCATCATGGGCAATCTTTCTTATAAGATTACCATCCAAATTCGGTGCATAACCTGACTCTTAACCAAGCTGGGTGGGGGAAGGGCAGTCCTGTGTCTCAGCCTGGCTACAGAATAGGATGCTGGAGGGGTGGAGAAAATGATGATGTCATTGTCTGAGGGGTAAAGTGGGTGTGAGAGCTTTGTAGAGGAGAGGCATTCTTCATTTCTCAAGCATGTTCCTCTTCTCCAGAATTCTAGTATCATCTTAACTCTTCATGTAGTTACAAAAGATCTCAAGTCAGCTTTTCTTCAACAATCTGGATGAAGAACCCACAGACAGTGGGCAGCACAGACCTGCCCCTCCCCCACTGAGTTTGAATGGGTTACAACTGTATACATATCTTACAGGTGCAATTTTTTTTAAAGCAATTGGGGTTAAGTAACTTGCTCAAGGTTACACAGCCAGTTATTTCTGGGTGTGGTGCTAAGTATCTGAGCCTGGATTCAATCTCCCAGGTCATCCCGACATGGGGGCCGGTGATCTTATTCGCTGAGCCACCTGGCCACCCCTATAGGTGCAATTTTTAAAAAAATCTATTCTCTCCCCCTAAGGATGTGAGCTCCTTGAGAATAAGGACCATGGTTTTGCTTTTTTTTGACTCCTCAGGGCTTAGCATGATGCCTATCACACAGAGACTACTTAATGAATATTTTTTAACTGATTCAAATGATTAACAGGTTTGATCCCCTAAGGCCAATGTCCATAGCAAATCTATCTGAAAACAAATCTAAAGGGGAAAAATTCAATAGAAAAAAATTAAGACCACCCCAAAGAAATGTAATCTGTTAATAAATATTAAGTATGACTAGTTATAAAAATATTGCACTATAGAAACAAAATGACTTTTGCTATTCTGATAATTGCTAGTGGTTGGAAGGAAGGGATTAGCATTTAAATGTTCACTTTTCTTCTTTTCAGATATCACAAACTGATATTAACATAATCCTAAATCCTGTACATATGGCATTCTCTATCAAACTAATATGATAGCTTATTTTTATACACTAGATCAACTCTCTGGGTTTATAAATCAGCATACCTTCTTGTTATGATCATTATTTTTATTATATCCCTTGTTTATTCCCTTTATTAAGACCACCTTTTAAAATTGTTAATTATAATTTTTCTTTATATTTTCTATATAAGGTAGGTTAAACTACATTTTTATCCTTTAAACTTTCTAACTTTTCTTCATTTCCATCAGTTGGAACCTACGTGTAGTTTTGGAACAGGAACAAATGATTATCTATTAAATCCTCTGTAGCTCCTCAACGACAAGCTTTATAAAATGTCACATTTTACCTTATGGTTTAGTAGTGACCAGAATGAGGTATTATCTTTTACCATGATACTCAGTGCCATTCACCAAGGCTTACATTCTTAAGAGATAAATCATAATACTCACCAGTGGCCCCAAAGCACAACCTTTGGCTGTGCATGCCTGAACTCTGAAAGAATGCAAACTCCAAGGAGCAAATCCATGAGCATAATAGCTGAGGTCTGATGAATTCTGCATTAGTACACCATCTATGTATAGTCCATAACTTGTTAAAATACCTAGGAAAGCAATAAGTTGTGATTAGCATGATTTCCATAGTTTAGAGAGCTATGTCAGAAGAATACCGCACATGTTGAAGAGGTTTCCAGTTGTACAGGATCAATAAACTATTGAATTGTAGACTGTCACAGCTAGAAGAGACATCAGAAATTATTTATCCAAACCTTCTCATCTCACAGATAAGGAATCTGATTCTAGTGATGCAAGATGGCATGATGAGTCTAACTCAGAACTCCTTCTTCCCAGTTCAGAACTCCTTTCTCCTTTCACCATTCTCCCTATTTTAATTTATCTATCACCATAATTTTTCTTTATATTTTCTATATAAGGTAGGTTAAACTAAATTTGTATCCTTTAAACTTGCTAACTTTTCTTCATTTCAATGTGTATGCTCAATGTTCAAAAATAAGTAGGTTAGATAAAATGTGTTTTTATGAAATGTTTTTGAGTTGCCAGTAATTTTGTACCGCTCCTCTCTACATGACGTAAAGGGGATTCTGGGTTCTTGAAGGTTAGGCTGCTAGAATAAAAGCTGTGATGAGTCCAAACTAGAAAAACTTCAAGTATGGGTACAGAAAGGGAGAATAGTAGTTGATGATGCTGATGATGGTGAACAGCATTTATATTGTCTTTACTATCTGCCAGGCATTGTTCTAAGCATTTTACTAATATTATCTCATTTGATCCTCACAGCAATCCTGAAAGGAAGTTATTATTATTCCCATTTTATAATTGAGGAAACGAAGCAGACAGAGGTTAAATGACCTGTTCCATTAGTAAGTGTCTGAGGCCAAATTTGAACTCAAATTTTCCTCACTCCAGGCCCATCTGTACTACCTAGCTGCCCCAAGCCTTGCTAAATTCAGAGACTGATCATTAGAAGTCCGGTCATTACATGATGGATGCTTTGAGTTCAATAAACAGTGCAACTATAGAAAATGTAATATTATTCTTGATATTAGGTATTTCCCTTCCACTTCAAAAGTGACCATGGCAGAGTTCTAGTAAAGAGGACAGAGGGATTAAGACTGACATTATTTTAAAATAATCTACAAATACTAATTTAATTTTTGGTACTATAAATGTTAATTTTTTCCAATGACCAATGAGTTGTCATACAACTAGAATAGCTGAGTGATATCAATGTTAATTCTTTTGCACAAATAAAAGAAATGAATGAGAAAGGCCAAAATCATATCCACTATTCATAAGCCACATAAATGTAAATCTGTAATATTTTTCTTAAGAGGTCATTAGACACTGGAAATAGAAAGTTGCAAACATAACCAAACACCAAATTGACTCTTAAGAAATAGAAAAGACTTGTACTGAGATGAGAGCAAATCTTTTACCAGTTGCCTGTATGTAGTCAAACCATTGATTCCTTAGAGCAAAGATTGAAATTGACCCCAAGTCAAAAAAAAAGAAAAAGGAGACAATGTAGCATATAATTATAACAGTTCCAATATTCCCTATTATTAGTATCATCTAATGATACTAAAAATTGGGACCCCCCAAAACACAGTTCCTTTCCTTATAACCTCCACAATGTATTAGTCCAGCATCTCTTTGTAGCATGGAAGTGACCCTGGATTCTCAAAGTCTCATAAAGTAGAGCATTAGTCCTATAAAAATCTCTCATGAAAGAAAATCTTTGCATATAATTCCAACAATTCATTACCAAGGAGTAAATTGAGAATGGAAAGACTCAGGGCCAGGCTGGGTACTTACTGATGAATTATTTTTCCATAACAACCCATGAAACAAAGAAAAAATTTTAACAACCCTGAACATTGAATGGTCTTTTAAAATTATTATTTTGGCAAATATGGTGTTAGAGTGGTAGAAAGGGATGCAGAGGAGGTTAAAATTCACAGATTTTAAACTGTCTATGGACATTAACCTGTTAGTACTCAAAATGTGAGTTCTTGGTCTAATGAGTAATTACTATAGCAAGCATATTAATCTTGACATTCAAAGTGTAAAAGAAACCAGAAGATAGAAGGAAGTTATTGCTAAATAGAAGGATGGCCATAGTTTCTCCTTAGAGATGTGAATAAAGGAATTATAGGAGTTGCTTTTGTATCTAAAAGGAAAGGGAAAGAAATAAAATAGACAATTTTCAAATAGCTGTGTTCATAATAAGCATTTGCAAATACTCTACTATGAAAACAATTTAGCCTATGAACTCACATCTAGAACAAGAAGATAAAAAATAAATGAATTCTATTAAAACTTATAGAATCTTCCAAATTACATCAAAATATGATCATGTCTAACATTTCATAAAGTTTAATATTTACAATACAAAAATATGCCATCTAATTTGACTTTCACAAGAACTTTGTAAAGAAAATATAACAGGTACTGTAGATAGGTGATTGAGTGTCAAAAGTTAAATGACTTTACCAAGGTAAAACAAGGAGGATATATCAAAGGGAGGATAAAATCTCAGATCTCTCCTGATTACATATCTGGCACTCTCTCTACTACGATACCACCCTGTCTTTAACAGTCAGTGACCTCAAGACAAAGGTCAGAAGAAAGGAGGTTGTGACCCTATGCAAAGTCACATAGGCAAATGTGGCATTCTAATGCAAATTAAATGCCTACTTATGGCTATGAGCATTTTGCAAATCCATTATATATATATATATATATATATATATATTCAGCTTATTGACTTCTTATTGTAAAAATAAAAACCAAAACAAAATTAGAAGAATAAAAATGAAAAGAAGTAGCAGACAATTAAAGCTACTCCAACCTGAACTATTAAACAAGGTAATGAAGTCAAATGGGAAAGAGATAAAAGAACACATATCAATACAGGTTTCAGTATTTCCTATGGAAGTTTAATTTGTTTAATCAATCATCACTAGAAAGAGGTCAAAAACAGAAACTTCCTAGTGAACAAACACTTGATGTTCCTGCCAAAATGAGAGATGAAATCCAAGGGCAACACTGATTAAGAATAAAATTATTAATAAAATCTTGTGGAGGAGGAAATTGAAAGATTATGACTAATATCATGTCACAAAAGTCAGATGGAGCAGAAGAAAAGAAAAGGTTACAGAATGCTTGGTAAGAGATTCAATTAAGGCAAATCATTCCAAGAGGATTTAATAATGGAATTGAAAAGAGTACAAACATAAAAATTGGAAAAGATCTGTAAATATTTCCACAACAAACATTATCCCACAATGACAGCAGAACATTTGGAATCTAACCTCACAGTATCTGTTACAAGAAGAAATAAAAATGGCACCACAGCAAAGAAAAATGGTGTGACCATCTGTTCTACATTGAGGAGGTAAGTGTTAGAAACAGCAAAACGTTGAGTATTTTGAAAAATTGGTCTCAATATATTTGGAATATGCCCAATGCAGGGTTCAAATGAAAATAGATTTCCCATATATTGTAACATTTTCCAGATGGCCCCATTCATGGGTTATACTGTACTGACTGAAGTGCAGAAGATTGAAGAGATTCCTAAATGAGATTCGTTATTATTAAAGTCTAACTAGTCACACAGTAAATCTGAGTGAGATAGATAGATAGATAGTTAGATAGATAGATAGATAGATAGATAGATAGATAGATAGATAGATAGATAGGTAGGTAGGCAGGCAATTTGGGTTAAGTGACTCACCCAAGGTCACACACAGCTAGTAAGTGTCAAGTGTCTGACACGAGATTTGTACTCAAATCCTCCTGACTCCAGGTTGTGCCACCTAGCTGCCTCAAGGTTTTTTGTTTTTGTTTCATTTTTTTAATGTTTTGTTGACCCCATTAGGTTGTGAGCTATTTGAGGGCAGAGACTGTCTTATCCCTTTCTTTGTATCCCTAGTGCCTTGTACATAATAGGCACTTAATAAATATTTAGTCATTCTGATTCTGACATATCCATATCCATATATCATGTCTGAGTTTTAGTATATATAATACAATTTTGGACTGACTCTTTCTATGGGTAATTAGTTGAGTTCAGAATTGGGCAAAAAAGGAGAACAGGTAAGATTTTCTCTGGCAAATTGCATAGTGCTTTTAATGATTCCAAACTTCACCCTGAAGTCGAAGCCTACATTTTTAATGTCATTATTCTTCTGGTGAAGTGGCATAGCCGCAAGACATGGGGTATCCATTGAGAAGGATTAAAGCTGCAGGCCACCAAAAGGGTCTTTGCTCAGGAAAAACACACACACACAAAACAGAGTGTCATCAGAGAGACATATGTACTGTGCAAAGGGGGTAGATTGGCCATCTTTTGAGAATTGGGGATAGCACTGGTCAGCAATTGAAAGGAAAGACCTCAGTACATTGGTATACAATCTATGGCCATTAACAATGTTATATTGTTTGAGGCTGTGGTTGAAATTATTTTTGAATGTACACCCCCCACCCCTGTTTCCAAGTAGAATCACATAGGATATGCAAATATCTCTACTACTTTTTTTTTTTAACAAGGAAGCGTTTCAATTATTTCCTGTGGTATTCAATACAAGGTTTCAACTATTAGAATTGAATATTTTGTTCTATTTTAAAATATGCCGCTTACTTATAATTTTAAGTATTTAATTGCTTCATTAAAAAGAGTCATCTTGTACACTATCCAATTTCACATTAGAAGACTTCCTCATATAAATAGAATCTGAGTAATAGAGAAATGGATTTTTTTTAGAAAAATGATCTAATCTAGTTATAAAATTGAAATATAGGCATAATTGTAAAATATTTTAACAACAACAATAATTGTCATTGTCCTTGGAATTCCAAATAGACTATGAAGAATTTATGAACATATCCTGAAAAATAATTTTAATTAATATGTCCCTCTCAAGCCTAAGGACATTATATATGCCTTTGGCTGAATACACCATTGTGTTATATTAAAAGGGCCAATCAGTTGTAAAGGAAATAAAAAAAAAAGAAACTGGGCTTTCAAAATGCAAAGTGAGTCTTTTGAAAACTATGGATTATAACTTTCTTTTTTATTGAAAATTTTTTTAATTAAAATTTTATTTTGTTGACGTTTCTCATTCCACATCATCTTTGGCAAAGTTCTGTACACTCACAATTCTCTGGCTAATTGTTGGCAGCTTAGTCAGAAGCATCTGGGACACTGGTGATGGAAGAGTTTGCTGTAAAACTTACAAGTGCTGTGGCTGCCCACAGACAGCAACAGCATTGGTTAAGTGGTCAGCACCCTTTTTCTAGTCATTTTGGGCTAGTAATTCCTCACCAAGTTGTATTTCTTCAAGAAAGAACTGCTGAGCAGCTTCTGTATCTTTAAGATCAGGCACCTTGGAAAACTCAGCTCTCTCTTTAGCAAGCTTCTGTTTCTTTCTTCATACTTCGGGGCCTGTTCTTGAAGTTGGGGTCACTTGGTGGAGCTGCTGTTCTCAGTGGAGGTAGCAGCATCAGCGCCATTCCCTGCTGACCCCCAAGCCAGGAGAATAGGCTTGTTCCACACCTGTCCAGGGCAGACACAGCTAGAGAGGATTATAACTTTCTTAAATATGGACTGATAAGAAGTCAGTAGGAAAAATTTGTTTTAATTTCAATTCATTTAACAAACCTAATCCACCATCCTAAACCTGTGGAGTAGTCAACATAGTATGGCGGAAAAAACAATGCATTTGGAGTTAGAATATGGGGGTAGAGAGTTACTGCCATGTTAAGCAAATAGATTTACCTCTCTGGACCTCAGTTTCCTTCATTATAAAATTAATAGGGTTGATATTGTGCATTTCAGACAAGAGAGATGTCCTGTATGAATAAAGAGACAGTTGGTATAATGTCTGGTTTTAAAGAAAACAAGAGTGTCACTTTAGTTAGAACATAAAGTAGATGAATCAATTAATCACTTTGCATTTATTAAGCACCTACTATGTTCCAGTTACAGCACTAGGTATTGGGGATGCAAAGACAAAAATGAAGTAATCTTTGCCCTCAAAAAGTTCATATTCCTGTCAGGAAAGGAAATATATACATAGATTAGTATATATAAAATAAATTTGGTAATTTGAGGGAGTACTTGAAACTGAAGGTTGAGAAAAGGTTTCTTTTAGAGAGGCAATAGTCATCATGTGTTATACATTGTGCCTTTATGTGCTTTCATAAACAAATATAAAAAAGAAAATGTCTACCCTCAAGGAGCTTACAATTTAATATAAGGCAGCATATCAAAGAAAACAGGAAAAGGCATAGGAGAGGTACCATGGAGGGGCATGGTGTAGAAATCAAGAAATTCCAAAGTGAGTGAGGCTGGCTGGGAAATTAAGATATATTTGTGCTCAGGTCTCTCCTTAAGTGGAGGTTAAAAAGTTCATGGCTCCATTTTCCAGGAAAAGGACCAGAGAGTAATGATAAAATTTAAGTACCAAGGTTACTAGGCTGTGTAGTTCTGTTGTGATGCCTAAATAAAGGAGTCAGTATTTGACCCTATAGTTAATAGGAAGACACTGATGTTTATGGAGACAGAATGAGATGATCACACCTGTGTTTTAGGGGAAAAAAACATTTTAGCAGTTCTGCAGAGACTAAATTAAAGAGGAAGAAGCCTGGAAACAGGAATACCATTTAGGAGACAACTGCAAAAATCCAGACAAAAGGTGATGGTCATATGAACTAGGGTGAACCAACTGAACTCCTTATTGAACCAATGCAACTCTTTATCCCTCGCTGCCTTGTCATATTTCCAATTAGATCCATCCAATGTCAACTTTGGATCACTCCCACCATTTATGGTCTTTGCTCCTTCCTACACAAGTGTTGATGAACAAAGATGGGGAAAATCATGCAACCATTCTGTCCACTGTAAATTTAAGTTACATAATATTAAGTGGGCCCTCACTGCTGCTAGGCAATCCTATGATACCCCCCTAATTAACTCACTATTCCAGGTTCCAAAATAGCTCTTTTAAACTTTTTCATCCTTCCTCAAAGTTCCTATGACCCTCCTTCCCCCAAATCTTTCAGATGAGGTTTGTGTGTCATATTTTACAGAAAAAAAAAATTTAGGCCATTCACTATGAACTCCTCTCTTCCTCATCTCCTATCATTAAGAAGTCTGTTGCCACTTTCTCTTCCTTCACCCATTTTACATGATGAAGTGACCTTACTCCTTACCAAGGCCAACCTTTCTAAATGTTCAAATGATCCCATTCTATCCCATTTCCTCCAACAGATTGACCTCTGTCATCCCTACTTTATCACTTATTTTCTTTTAAAATTTTTTTCTTTATTTTATTTTTAATTTATAGAATAAAACAATCATTTCCATAACATAGTATAAAAAAGAAAGATCACACATGAAATAGCAAGTCTCTTGTGTATAATTTGCTATTCCTTTTAAATAAATAATAAAGTTATCATATAAATTACTTTTTTCTCTCCCTACCACATGCCTTAAAGATGGTTACCATTAGACACAAATATGTATATTGTGTATATACATATAAATATTTTATATATTATTTGCACATATATGCAAATGTATTTATTTACATATTTGTATATATATAGGTAAATCATTCTTTAAATACTTCTGTTTATCAGTTCTTTCTCTGAATGTAGATAATGTCTTCCTTCATATGACCTTTGTAGTTAATTTGGATATTTATAAAAGTCAAAATGACTTAGTCACTCATAATTGTTTTTAAACAATATTGCTGGGGAGGAGCCAAGATAGCAGAGCATAAACACAAACTAAGTGTGAACTCCCACTCCAGTCACTTCCAATATATGTAAAAAATTGACTAAACAAACTTTAGAGCTACAGAAACCACAAAGTGACAGAGAGAAACAAATCTCCCATTGAAGGCAGCCTGGCAGGCAGACAGGAAGGGATGAAAAAACCAGAGTTGAACAGAAAAATTTGACTTTCAAATACAAGAAGCAAGAGAAGCATGAGAAGGTAAACAGGAAAAAGAGATCATAAGGAATTTATTTAAGTTGAACTATTTACCTTCCTACATGGAAAAACAAAAATTGTAATTCATAAGCCTTTTATCAGTATGAGGATAGTTGGAGGGAATATATGTGTGTGTGTGTGTTATGTATAGAAGGGTATATGTGTATATAAATATATATGTGAGTATGGGCATACATGTGTTCATGTTAACATAGACAGAGGGCACAGGATGAGTTGAATATGAAGGGATGATATCTAAAAAATAAAATTAAGAGGTGAGAGAGGAATTTATTGGGAGAAGGAGAAAGGGAGAAATAGATTAGGGTAAATTATCTCATATAAAAGAAGCAAGAGAAAACTATTACAATGGAGGGGAAGAGCAGGAAGGCTAAAGGGAATGGGACAACTTTATTCTCATTGAATTTGGCTTAATGAGGGAATAACATACACACTCAATTTGGTATCTTACCCTACAGGAAAATAGGGGGGTAGGGGATAAGAGGGGGTAATGATAGAAGGGAGGGTAGATTGGGGGAGAGGGTAGTTAAGCAAACATTTTTGAAAAGGGACAGGGTCAAAGGAGAAAATAGAATAAGTGGGGGGTGGGATAGGATGGAGGGAAATATAGTTAGTCTTTCACAATATAACTACTATGGAAATAATTTGGGTAGCAATGTACAAACTATATTGAATTGCTTATCTTCCCAGTGGGGGTGGATGAGGAGGGAACAAGGGAAAAAATCTGGAACTCAAAGTTTTAAAAACAAATCTTTTAAAAAAAAATTGGCTTTTACATGCAACTGGGAAATAAGATAAATAGGCATAGGGGTATAGAAATCCATCTTGCCCTACTGGAAAGTTAGCGGGGGGGGGGGGGGTAAGGGGGGGGGAATAAGAGAGAAAAGGATGGGGGAAAGGGGAATTCAGTAGGCTTGCTATTTTGGGGTGGGGGTAGGGGAAAGATGGGGAGAAAAAAATTGTAACTCAAAATCTTGTAGAAATGAATGTTGACAACAAAATAAATAAATAAATTTTTAAGATAAAATAAAATAAAATATTGAGAAAAAACTATTGCTATTAACACATACTCAATATTGTTATTAACACATATTCAATATTACTATTAATACATACTCTTGGTTCTGCTCATTTTGCTCTTCATTATTTTGTGCAAGTCTATCTATGTTTTTCTAAGATCATTGAGCTCATCATGTCTTGTAGCACCGTAGTCTTCCTTCACTATCATATCCTACAACTTGTTTAGCCATTCTCCAATTGATGTGTAACCCCACCAACCTATCACTTACTTTAAATCTCTCCCTCCCTACTGGCTCATTTCCTATTGCCTGCAAACATGTCCATGTCTGCTATATCCTGAAAAGAAAAACTTCACTTACTCCTTCTCTCCCCACTAACTAGCATCATATATCTTTTCTGTCCTTTATAGCTAAACTCAGAAAGGCCATCTACAACAGGTACCTCTACTTTCTCTCCTTTCACTCTCTTCTGAACACTTTACAATCTGGCTTCTGACCTTACCAAAACTGCTCTCTCCAAAGTTAGTAACGATCCCTTAGTTGCCAAATCCAAAGGTCTTTTCTCAATCCTCATTCCCTTTGACATCTCCATAGCCTTTCACACTTCATAATTCTTTTCTCCTTAATACTTTCTTTTTTCTAGATTTTCAGGACACTACTCTCTCTTGGTTTTCCTTCTACGTATCTGAGCACTCCTCTGTCTTCATTGTTGGATCTTCCTCCAGAACATACCCTCTAACCTCTTGTGTCCCTCAGGGTTCTTCTGTCTTGGACCCTCTTCTTTTCTCTCTATGTACTATTTCACTTGGGATTCCATAAGCTCCTATGGATTTAGTTACCATCTCTATGCTGACAATTCTCAAATCTACCTTTCCTTCCCCAATCTCTCTGCTGAACTTCAGTCTCACATCTCCAATTGCCTTTAAGACACCTCAAATTGTTTATCCAGTAGGTATCTTAAATTAAATATGTCCAAAACAGAACTCATCATCTTTCCCCAAAGACTTCCCCACTCCTACTTTCCCTATTATTGTTGAAGAAAAAATCATCCTCATCCTAGGTGTCATCCTGGATTACTCACTATCTCTCACTTGTCATCTCTAAGCTGTTGCCAAGGGCTATTGATTTCACATTTGCAAAATCTTTCAAATACATCCCCTTCTCTCCTCCAATACTGCCATCATTCTGGATCAGACCCTCATCACTTCATGCCTTAGTTATTACAATTGCTTATATATCAGTCTGCCTACCTCAAGTCTCTTCTCATTTCAACCCATTGGCATTCTACCACTGAAGTGATTTTCCTAAAGGGCAGGTCTGATAATGTCACCTCCCTACTCAATAAACCGATTATTCCCTATTTGTTTATACATAGTTTATTGTATATATTCATTGCCACATTGTCTCCACCATTAGATCATAAATTCCTTTAAGCCAGGGACCGTCTTTTGTCTCTTTTTGTATTCCCAATATTTAACAGCTCTTGGTGCATAGGAGGTGCTTAATAAATGTTTACTGATATTTGATTGATTGAGGATGGTGGTCCTATGATGAATGAAACAAGAAATATTGACAAGACGAACCAACAACAATTGGCAACTGATAAACTACAGGTGATTAGGGACTGGGACTAGTCAAGGAAAGAACAACCCTGAAATTGCAAACTGTCAGGTCCCTTTACAGATATTGGGAAGTTTGGAGAAGGAATGCATTTAGAAGGAAAGACAATTTCCATTTTGAACAGATGGAGATTCAGATGCCTAAAGGACAAGCAGGTGGCAATGTCCAGCAGGCAGTTGGTGATGAGAGACTAGAACTTCAGAGAGAAACATTAGGATTGGTGTTTAGATTTGAGTCATCTGCATAAAGATGACACATAAACCTGGAAGCTGAGATAATCATTGAGATAAGGTATAAAGAAAGAAAAGAAAAGGGCCCTTGGCAGATGTCTTGTATATATGCATAGTTGGAGGGGGATTTAGGGGGTGATTAATGCACTTTCAATCTGGTGTTCAAATTGGAAGTGGTTGAGATGAAAGTAGTTGTTGTTTACAATGAGTGTAAATGGATTTTTTCTAGTAGTTTAGTTATGAAAAAGAGGGGAGACATAAGATTGAGGGAATGATAGGGTCAAATGAAAATTTCTTTAAGGGTGTTTAGTACTTGGGCATTCTTGTATGTAGGCAGCAAGTAGGTAGCCAGTAAATAGAGATGAAAGATTTAAGAGAGCAGATATTCTCAAAAGGGCATGATCCCAGAGTAAATGGGAGTGAATGGAGTTATAGGCATAAGAAGGGTGCTGGCTTTGGGAAATAATGATCACTTCATGAGAGAAGACTGGAGTAAAAAAAAGGAGGGGGGGAAAATAGGATAGACATTTTGAAGTATTGAGAAGAGAAAGTTCATGATAGATGGTTTATTTTCTTAACAAAACAATAGACTTTGAGGCTCCATGGTGAGGAATGGAGGTGGAATCTAGAAAAATTAAGGAAGGTTTGGGAAAAGTTTCTGTAAGGAGGGGGATGGGCAGGCAAGAAAGATTAAAAAGATTTAGTCTTATGTGAAAGGAAAAAGTAGGCCAGTATAGCTAGATCATAGAATAGAAGGAAGTGAAATGTAAGAACACTTAGAAAGGCAGGAAAAGGACCAGGTTATGAAAAGCATTTTATGTAAAACAGAGGATTTTATATTTGATCCTGGAAATGATAGGGAGGCACTGGATTTTATTGGTGGGGGTTAGGACATAAACAGGTCACTGCTTGAGAAAAAAAATCGTCTTGGCAGCTGAATGTAAGGTAGATTGGAATAGAGAGTTGAGACAGGTTTTATTGGAATAATCTAGGTAAGACCAGTCTAGTTCAGGTTGAAAACATGAACTAAGAAAGAGATTGTGTGAGGGAAGGGAGAGCAGGATTGGTGAAGCAGAAAGAGGAAAGACCTAGGACAGAAATGTGCTGAGGAGAGGAGAGGAGGGGGGGAGCGCTGTTTATGGAGGGGGGGGGGGAGGGGGGGGGGGGGGGGGGGAGAGGGAGGAAGAGGGGAGGGAAGAGAGAGGGGGAAAGGGGAAGGAGAGAGAGGAAAACGAAAAGA
>NW_027187317.1:7387255-7407269 GCF_028583685.1 Petaurus breviceps papuanus | reverse complement strand
GAGAGAGAGAGAGAGAGAGAGAGAGAGAGAGAGAGAGGTGGTGGGAAATTCTAGATGGAACTTCCAGAGAGGTATAAGAAGATAAAGGATAACTTTGATTATATTAAATTAAAAATTTTTTGCACAAGCAAAACCAATATAACCAAGAATAGAAGGAAAGCAGAAAACTCGTGGGAAATATGGCAACAAGTTTCTCTGATAAAGCTCTCATTTTTTAAGCATATAGAGAACTGAGTCAAATTTATAAAAATACAAGTCATTCTGAAATTGATAAATGGTCAAAGGACAAAGACAGGCAGTTTTCAGAAGAAAATATCAAAACTATTTATAGTCATAAGAAAAAATTCTCTAAATCACTATTGATTAGAGATATGCAAACTACAATAACTCTGAGATACCCCCATACACCTATTAAATTAATTAATATTATGTAAAAAGAAAAGAACAAATGTTGAAGGGGATGTGGAAACATCGAGACACAAATGAACCATTGATAGAATTGTGAATCCAACCATTGTGGAGGGGAATTTGCAACTATGCCTAAAGGGAAATAAAACTGTACATATCCTTTGACACAGCAACACCAGACTAGGTCTGTATCCCAAAGAGATCAAAGAAAATGGAAAAGGGTTTCTTTGCACAAAAAAAATATTTATAGCAACTCTTTTTGTGGAGGCAAAGAATTGAAAATTGAAAAGATGCCCCTCAGTTGGGGAATGACTGAACAAGTTGTGGTATATAATTGTGATGGAATATTATTATATCCCAAGAAATGGCAAGCAGGATAGTTTCAGAAAAAATCTGACAAGATGTATATGAACTGATGAAAAGGGAAATGAGCAGAACCAGGAGAAAATTGTATCTAGTAGCAGCCATACTGTACAATGATCACTGTGAATGACTTCACTGTTCTTAACAATACAGTGATCAAAGACATTTTCAAAGGAATCACTGTCCACCTCCAGAAAAAGAACTGATGGAATCAGATGTAGACTGAAGCATACATTTTTTAGCTTTATTTTTCTTGTTCTTTTTTTCCTTTTGGGTCTATGTTTTCTTTCACAACATAATTAATATGGAAACATGTTTTTACACAATTGCAAATGTATAACCTGTATCAAACTGCTTCCTGTTCAAGGAGGGGGCAGAGGAAGGAGGGAGAGAACTAATTTGAAATTCAAAATAAAAAAAAACAAATGTTAAAAATGTATACATGTAATTTGAAAATGTTTTTTAAAGAATTGCAGACATAAAGACTAAGTGCTTCTGTCAAGGATAAGTGGTCTTTGGAAGATCCTCCTCAGATAGGGGACTGCCATCAGACTTGAATAACATTGACTGAGAACACCAGAAAAGGCCTAATACCACCAGATGAAAACCGAGGGCAAAGTAGCCATAGACAATTCAACAAAATAATTATGAACAGAAGTAATGAAAGAAAGTGAAAATCATGTCATTTGTTAGGAAATGAGGGGAACTTCAGGCAGAGAAACACCATACAAATGTCCCGAGGAACCAGTGGAGTGAGCTCCAACAAGGAGTAACCACGAGTGTCTCATTAGAAGATATATACTGAGTAGTTACTAGAGGCCGTACCTCCTGAGAAATACCTAGGACATAAGTATGATTGAATGAGGCTACATGGATTAGTTTTACTCATCACCAGGTGTTGTTTCCTTTGACCTTTAAATAAGCCTATTTATTCTTCAGGCCTTGTAAACCACGTTCTTGAAAGCAGTCTTGGTAAGAAGGAGTGACTATGTCAGATAATAAAATTTAAGATTATCTCATAGACAGGAACAAAACTGAGAAGTGCTAAATCTTTCCAAGTTGTAGCTAAACCTAACATCAATCAATCAAATTATTTAACATACCTGCTATGCTAGGTGCTGGGAATATAAGTGCAAGGAATAAAACAATCCATGCCAACGAGTTTATTGTGAATGAGTCTGAAACAGGATTATGTAATTACCAAATATTCCAAATATCTATGATTTGGCAGCATGGGTCCTCCTCCCACCAATGCAGATCACAACACTGCTATTACTTAGAATGATTGCTTTCGCAAGTTGCTATGAATGAAAAATGCATCAGTCTTCAGGCAACCTAGTGATGAGTCTCTCTAAACTTAATTAGGATATCCATGGCACAAAAGACATATAACCAATTGCCAGACCCACATTTTGTCTTTTCATCTTAAGAGAACCTGGTGGATCTTATACTTCAGGCTAAAATGAGAGAACCCAGGGTTACCAGCATTTATGTGTCATGGGTGTTTATTGTAGTCAAGACAGAGTATGAAGGACAAAACAAGACACTGCAAGAATGAAGGGAAAACAAGGCATTAGAAATGGAATTTACTGGAGGCTAAATAGTATAAAACAATAACACACATTATGCCACAAGATTATAAACCATTAACTGCCATTTGATTGATATAACTATGTACTATGAATTCAAGAAAGGGAGTGACCACAGTGTATTGGCATAGGCTGAGGTTTCAAAAGGGCAGTAAGATGTAATCTGGGTCTTAAAAGATGATTAAAAGTACAAACAAGAGGCAAATATATGGCAAGAGCAGAGGCAGAAAAGTTTGTGGCATTTTCATAGGACAGTGAAAAGACTAGTTTGTCTGGAACAGAGGGTTCATGTAAGAGTGCAGTGGGAGATAAGGCTGATTGGTGGCAGATTGTGGAGGGCCTTGAATGTCACCCTAAGGAATTTGGACTTTATGTGGCATTGGGAAATCACTGAAGGTTTATGAACAGGGGAATGATGGATGAAAGTAGTGTTCTGGGAAGTTGAATCTGGCAGCTGTGTAAAATGGATGAGAGTGAGAAGAGACTGTAAATAGGGAGAAAATACAGGGAATATCAGATAAAAGACTGAAAAAAAATTTGAGTTTTTTAATGCTGCTTCCTCACTCCCTTTTTACTTCTAGGAGTCGCTTTAAACAGCAAGTCTGACTCAGTGTCTATTATGTCTAGTAAATGTGATAGAGGAGAATAAATGTTACAGAGGGAAGCATTGAAAAGTACGCTCTTGAAGGTAAAAGACTCATCACTACTCTTTCCCTATGATTCTCCCATTAAAAACACACACACAACTTTCACATCTTATACTTCTTAAGCTTATGATACATGTAGATTGACTAGACTGCAATCTGTTGTGAAGATGTCTCTGATTTGGCAGGAAAATGGGTCCATCTTCATCAGAAAGAGACACTCAAGTTAATGTTGAGCCACTTATTACAAAGGCAGTAAGACCAGAATTATTTCAGCTACGCCATAATAATAACAGCTAACATTTACGTAGTACTTTAAAGTTTAAAAAGCACTTTACATCCATTAGCTCAATTGATCTCATTTCATGCTTATTCAGGTTGTTATCCACTTTGACAATTTAAGGTGTGAAAGACAGTGTGCCGTAAGAGCAAAAAAAAACTAGACTCGAAATCACAACACCCGGTTGAATTCCTGGTTCTGCTACAAAACTAACTGTGAGATCTTGGATAATTTATTTCATTTCTCTGAAATTCAGTTTTCCCAGCTATAAAATGGGGTCAATAATATCTGTAAGTACCTACTACATAGTTTGTCAATCTTAAAGCAATTTTAAAATGGAAATCATTACAATGTAAAACATTTGGGAACTCTTAAAATTCTTTGTGGAGTGAAAGGTGGAGAGTTAGAGATAAAAGGATTGAGAAAACATTGAGGCCTGGCCCCCAGAAAACTGGGGAAAGTGATTACAGGAGCTGTCCTTTGTCCTTCCTTTCAAAGAAGACCAATGATATCATGGGATGATGTCTTGACTCATGCATGAATTGGATTTAAGCGGGGCAGAGTTGCACAAAGTCCTCAGCCTCACTCTCTTCCAGAGTCATTGAAATCTAGTGGCAAGAGAAAAGTAGAGACATCTGAAGATGGCCTGGGATGCAGTAGATGACCTTGAAGTGATTATTGATGTTTTTAATGATTTTAAAAGAAGAAAGGAAAGGGTAAAGTACAGATGGGAAAAAGTTGGGAGGAATAGGGGAACTTAATAATTGAGAACACATGTAGAAGTTTGTATGAATGAGGAGTTAGGATAGAAATGTGGGATGGGGCAATAAGAGAAAGTCCACTTTCATTTGAAATTGATAAAAGACCTTAGAAAATAAGTTTGGCCAAGCTATATATTCAACTCAACAGGGAAACATGTAGAGATAAAAAAGGGGGGAATAAAATGGAGAAGAATAGGTCTAGGGGCAGCCAGGCCGCATCGTGGATAAAGCAGTAGGCCTAGGTTCAGGAAGACTTGTCTTCCTGAGTTGAAATCTAACCTCATACACTTAATAGCTGTTTGATCCTGGGATAGTCACTTAACCCCATTTGTCTCAGTTTTCTCATCTAAAAAATAAGCTGGAGAGGGAAATTGCAAACCACTCCTACAGCTTTGCCAAGAAAATCCCAAATGGGGATACAAAGAGTTAGACATGACTGAAAATGAACTGAACACTAGGTCCAGGAAGGCATTAGTCATAAACAAAACAAAGGCTAAATTTAGAGAGGGGTTGAAAAGGGGAAAAAACTGTTAAGAACCTATGATTGCTGTTTAAGTGAGAAAAGAGGGGAGAGGCAAGAGAGCATAGATATTTAACATCTTTCGGTGGCTGGGGCCTTCTCATAATAGCACATCCTTCTACCATGTTGGTCCCCTTCTCCCATTGTTGACTCTCCAAATGTCCATTTTGGGGAAGGGACCAGAATGACTATGCTTTAATCTCCTCCTTACTATGCTTCTCACTCTGAACTTTACCACCATGCCTCACCTGCAGCAGCTTCTTAACCTGTATTTTTCTGCCCCCATCTGTGTGTTATCTGCTGTTGCTCTGTCATATCCAACGCCATGACCCTGTGGGTGATAACACACCAATACTGTCCATGAAGTTTTCATGGGAGAGATACTGGAGTGGTTTGCCATTTCCTTCTCCAGTATGTGTTGTCTACTACCACAGCCTCCCATTGGAATGTAAGCTCCCTGAAGGTAGGGATTCTTTCTTTTTGCTTGTATTTGTATCCCTAATAATCAGCACAGTGTCTGGTACAAACAAATGCTTGTTGCCTGCCTGTCATGAGATATTAATACTGAATACATTCTTGTTTCACAGTCTCTCTTCTGTGTGAAGAGGTGGGGGAGAATCAAAGAGAGGAAAAATCATAAAAGTCTATCATAGAGGGAATATATAAAATTTTAAAAGTTTTACACAAACAAATCCAGTGCAGCTGAGATTACAAAGGAATCAGTAAACTGTGTAAAATTTTTACATCAAGTTTCTCTGATAAATATTTCATTTCCAAGATACATATGGAACTGATTCAAAATTTTAAGAATAAAAGCCATTTTCCAACTGATAAATGGTCAAAGGATAAGAACAGGCAGTTCTCAAGAAATGAAATTGAAGCTATCTATAGCCATATGAAAAAAAAGTGCTCTAAATCACTAGATGTTAAAGAAATGCAAATTAAAGGAGATTTGAAGTGCTACCTCCGAACCATTAGAATGGGGAAATTAATAAAAAAGGAAAATTATGTTAGAGGGGCAGTGAGAAAAATAAGTATACTGATAACAATACTGATGGAACTTTACATTAGTACAGTTACATAGGACAGGAATTTAGAACTATGTATTGAGAGGTACTAAACTGTGTAGAGGTATTTGGTGGAGCAGATGATAAAATACTGGGTTTTGAATCAAGAAGAAATGAGTTCAAATCTGGTGTGACTTTGGGTACATCACTTGATCTCTTCTTCAGTTTCCTCAACTGTAAAATGGAGATAATAATTACACAAACCTTGCAAAATTCTAATGAGGATTGAGATAATATTTTTTCATTTTTCAAATGCTTTATTAACTTCTGATTTACATCATTATTTTCCACCAGATTTTCAGTTACAAATTTTCTCCCCGTTTTTGCCCTACTCACCACCCCAGAATAGCAGTCCCACAGGATATCCCCTCCTCCAATCTGCTCTCTCCCATATCTTATCCCATACCCCATTAGATTTTTCCAGTAGGTCATGGTGGATCTCTATGCCCCAGTGCCTGTATATCTTCTTTCCCAATAACATGTAAGATAGTATTAATAATAGTATATATGTATATATAATTTTAAACATTTGATTTTAAATCTTTGAATTCCAGATTCATTCCCTTCCTCCCTTGTCACCCACCCTTACTGGGAAGATAAGCAGTTCAGTATAGATTATACATGTGTAGCTAATGCAAAACATTAACATAGTAGATATGTTGTAAAAGACTGACTATATTTCCCTCCCTCCTATCCCACTACCCACTTGTTCTATTCTCTATTTTGATCCCATCCCTTTTCAAAAGTGGGTGCTTCCAAATTCCCTCCCCTCCAGCTTGCCCTCCGTTCCATCATCCCCCCTCATCCCCTTCCCCCTACTCTCCTGTAGGGTGAGATAGCCTATTTAGTGTGTATTTCATTCCCTCCCCAAGCCAAATTCATTGAAAATAAGTTTGACCCATTCCCTTTTGCCTTCCTATTATTCCCCTCCATTGTAACCCTTTAAGCTTGCCTCTTCTTTATAAGATACTTTACCCTATTCTTTCTCTCTCCATCTCCTCACATTACATTCCTCTCTCACCTCTTAATTTCACCTTTTAAGTATCATCCTTTCCTATTAAATTGGTCCTGTGCCCTCTAGGTATACCTGTAAGCATATATACACACATTCACACATGCATTCATATGCATGTATACCCTCCGATATAGACATATATATTTCTATTCTTTCAACTATTTTCATACTGAGAAAAGTTTCATCAGTTACAATTATCATTTTTCCATGTAGGAATGTTAATTGTTCAATTTTGATAAGTTCCTTTTGTTTTCTTTTCCCTGTTTACCTTCTCAAGCTTTTCTTGCTTCTTGTATCTGGATGTCAAATTTTCTATTCAACTCTGGTTTTTTCAGCAAGAATGCTTGAAAATCCTCTATTCCACTGAATGACCATATTTCACCCTGAAACATGATACTCAGTTTTGCTGGGTAGGTGATTCTTGGTTTTAATCCCAGCTCCTCTGCCCTCCAGAATATCCTATTCCAGGCCCTACGATCCCTCAGTGTAGAAGCTACCAGATCCTGGGTTATCCTGATTGTGTTTCCACAATATTCAAATTGTTTCTTCCTGGCTGCTTGTAATATTCTCTCCTTAATCTGGGAATTCTGGAACCTGGCTATAATATTCCTAAGAGTTTTCTTTTAGGGATGATCAGGGGGTGATCGGTGTAATCTTTCAACCTCTACTTTGCCTTCTGGTTCTAAAACATCAGGGCAATTTTCCTTGAGAATTTCTTGGAGGATGATTTCTAGGTTCTTACTTTGATCATGGCTTTCAGGTAGTCCAATAATTTTTAAATTATCTCTCCTGGGTCTATTTTCCAGGTCAGTGGTTTTTCCAACGAGATATTTCACATTGCCTTCTATTCTTTTTTTTTTTTTTAAGCAACTGGGGTTAAGTAACTTCCTCAAGCTTACATGGCCAGTTATTTCTGGGTGTGGTGCTAAGTATCTGAACCCAGATTTGATACCCAGGTCATCCTGACACTGGGGCCAGTGTTCTTACATGCTGAGCCACCTGGCCACCCCTCATTGCCTTCTATTCTTTCATTTGTTTGGATCTGTTTAACAGCATCTTGATTTCTCATAAAGTCATTAGCTTCCATTTGTTCCAATCTAAATCCAAGGGAACAATTCTCCTCATTGAGCTTTTGAAATTCTTTTTTCCATCTGGCAAATTTGGCTTTTCAAGGCATTCCTCTCCTCATTGCCTTTTTGAGCCTCTTTTGCCAATTGAGTCAGTCTGTTTTTTAAGGTGTGATTTTCCTCAGTCAGGCTGTTGACTTTCATTATAATTTTCTTGCATCCTTCTCATTTCTCTTCCCAATTTTTCCTCCACTTCTCTTATCTGCTTCTTAAGGTCCTCTAGGGCCTGTAACCAGCTTGTATTTTCCTTTGAAGCTTTTGGTGCAAGAGTTCTGATGTCACTGTCTTCCTCCTGTTCCATGCTTGCTCCTTTTTGTCACCAAAATAGGAGTCTAGTGTTGGAATCTTCTGTTTGTTTTGCTTTCTTTGTCTGATCATGTCGCCCCTCTGTCACTTGACCCCTGGGCTTTTTGCCACAGTGGGACTCTGCCACCAGCCAGGGTAGCTTTTGTCCCAAATGCTGGAGTTTTCTCAGTTGCTGGAGGTATTAGTTGGTTGCCCTCTCTGAGGCCTCCACACGCTCTGGCAAGCTGGTCACGCACCCCAGGACCTCCACCCTAGACTGCAATCCAGATCCAAGAAGGTTAAAGCAAGAGCAATTACCCCTTAGACTGGTTGCTTGGTCGCCCTACACTGTGCAGACCAGGAGCTGAAGCTGCCATGTGTCACTGGCGAGGTGTCTCTG
The DNA here is from genome assembly GCF_028583685.1 of Petaurus breviceps papuanus. Classification (NCBI taxonomy): domain Eukaryota; kingdom Metazoa; phylum Chordata; class Mammalia; order Diprotodontia; family Petauridae; genus Petaurus; species Petaurus breviceps. Next base: position 7,398,810 of record NW_027187317.1, on the reverse strand, counting down.
TAGCTTCTCACCCTGGGAGCAAAAGCTGATGTACTCCCACCTACTGGGTCCCAAAGTCCAGACTGCACTGACCTCTCACTTTGTCCTTCACATCTGTGTGTTGATGAATCTGAAAACGGCTACAGCTGCTGCTGATCTGGAGTCCCTCCAACCAGTGCTTGGTCAGGCCCACCCTGGAGCTAAAACCTCAGCTCAAGAGTGGCTGGGCTTGGCTCCCAGAGAGCTGCACTGGCCAATTCCTGCTGGCCTGCCTGGCTATCCTCAGCAGGAGGTTAGCTTCTCCGTGTTATTTTGTGGCTTTTGCAACTCCAAAGTTTGTTTAGTGTCCCCTTTTACATGGATGGGGAAGGTGGAAGCCAGAGCAGCAGGGAGGTCTTGCTTCTACTCTGCCATCTTGACTCCGCCCCTGAGATAATATTTTTAAAAAATGTTTATAAATGCAATGGAATACTATTGTGCTGTAAGAAATTAAGAGAAAGTTTCAGAGAAAATTAGAAAAAAATATGACATAAAAATATGTTATTGACCAACATCTCTCACCATATACACATATCAGTTTCAAATGGAAACATGAGTTAGAAAGGAATAGGATCCCAAAAGAAAATATCTTTCAGTTTTCTGGATAGGGGGAAGAGAGTTCATGACCTAACAAGTTAAATAGAAAGGGTTGTAGATGATTAAAATTGGCAATTTTGATTATACAAAATTAAAAGTTTTTGTACAAATTAAACAAATGCAGTTAAAATTAGAAATGTAGACTGCCTGCCCCTCATTTCTTACAGCCATTCCCCAATTGATGGGCACCCCCTCAATTTCCAATTCTTTGCCACCACGAAAAGAGCTGCTATAAGCATTTTTGTACATATGGGTCTTTCTCCCCTTTCTATGGTCTCTTTGGGATATAACCCTAGTATTGGTATTGCTGGATCAAAGGGTATGAAAGTATTTATAGCCCTTTGGGCATAATTCCAGATTGCTCTCCAGAAAGGCTGGATCAGTTCACAACTCCACCAACAATGCATTAGTGTCCCAGTTTGCCCACATCCTCTCCAGCATTTGTCATTTTCCTGTTTTGTCATCTTAGCCAATCTGACTGGTGCGATGTGGTACCTCAGAGTTGTTTTGATTTGCATTTCTCTAATCAATAGTGAATTAGAGCATTTCTTCATGTGCTTATAGATAGCTTTAATTTCTTTCTCTGAAAACTGCCTGTTAATATCCTTTGACCATTTATCAATTGGGGAATGACTTGTATTCTTATAAATTTGACTCAATTCTCTGTATATTTTAGAAATGAGTCCTTTGTCAAAGACATAGGTTGTAAAGATTCTTTCCCAATTTCCCACCTCCCTCTTAATCTTGGTTACATTGGCTTTATTTGTACAGAAACTTTTCAATTTCATGTAGTCAAAATTATCCATTTTACATTTTATAATGTTCTATAATTCTTTTTTAGTCATAAAGTCTTTCCCTCTCCACAAGTCTGATAGGTAAACTATTCCTTGTTTTAGGAGACTGCTTACAGTATCAACCTTTATACCTAGATCATGAGCCCATTTAGACTTGATTTTGGTATATGGTGTTAGATAATGATCTATGCCCAGTTTCTGCCATGCTATATTCCAGTTTTCCCAGCAGTTTTTGTCAAATAGTGAGTTCTTATCCCAAAAACCAGGGTCTGGAAGTTTATCAAACAATACTTTACTATAGTCATTGACTTCTGAATCTCGTGTGCCTAATCTATTCCATTGATCCACTCCTCTATTCCTCAGCCAATACCAAGTAGTTTTGATGACTGCTGCTTTATAGTACAGATTGAAAGCTGGCAAAGCTAGTCCACCTTCCCTAGCATTTCTTTTCATTAATTCCCTTGATATTCTGGACCATTTATTCTTCCAAATGAATTTTGTTACTATTTTTTCTAGCTCTATAAAGTAGTTTTTTGGTAAATTAATTGGTATGGCACTAAATATATAATTTAATTTAGGTAAAATTGTCATTTTTATTATATTAGCTCGATGCAGCCAAGAGCAATTGATATTTTTCCAATTAGTTAGATCTGACTTTATTTGTGTGAAAAGTGTTTTGTAGTTATGATCATACAGGTCCTGGGTTTGTTTTGGCAGGTAGATTCCCAAATATTTTATAATGTCTACAGTAACTTTAAATGGGATTTCTCTTTCTATTTCTTGCTGTTGAATTTCATTGGAAATATATAGGAATGCCAAGGATTTATGTGGGTTTATTTTATATCCTGCAACTTTGCCAAATTTATTTATTGTCTCAAGCAGTTTTTTACTTGATTCTCTAGGATTCTGTAAGTATATCATCATATCATCTGCAAATAGTGATAGCCTGGAGAGGCTTAAAAGAACTGATGCTGAGTGAGAAGAGTAGAACCAGGAGAAATTTGTACACAATTACAGACACAACGTATGTGTGATGACCAACTTTGATAGACTGGACTCTTCTCAGCAATGCAGTGATATAAGTCAATCCCAAAAGACTCATGATGGAGAGAAAAATGTGCATCCAGAGAAAGAACTAGAAAGAATTAAGTTTATATACAGGTGGAAGCAAAATACCTGATCTTTTTCATTCTCTTATTTGGTTTTATGTCCTCTTTACCATTTTTCATTCCAGCTGGTACCATCCGTCCTTATAAACTGACCAATGTATAATGTGAAAGTATTTACAGATCCTATACTTGACTATAAGCCGCCATGGGGGGGGGGGGGAAGGGAGGGGGACAAAATGTGAAATTCAATGAATTGTGGAATTGAATCCTGTAAACTAAAAGGAAACAAACAAATTAATAAAAAAAAAAGGGGGGGGGGAATTAGAAATGTAGTAGGTATTTGAGAAAAACCAGGCAGCTAGATAGAGTAGTGGATAAAACACTGGCCTTGGAATCAGGAAGATTCATCTTCATGAATTCAAATTCATCCTCTAACACTCACTATCTGTGCAACCCTGGGCAAGTCACTAAACCGTGTTTATCTTAGTTCCTGATCTGTAAAGCTAGCTGGAGAAGAAAATGGCAAAGCCCTGCAGTGTCTTTGCCAAGAAAACCCTACAAAGGGGTCACAGATAACTGGATATGACTGAAAACAGCTAAACAGCAAATTGAGAAAATATCTTTGGAACAAGTTTTTCTGATAAGGGTCTCAATTCCAGAACAAATAAGGCATAGATTCAGATGTATAAAAATAAAAGCTATTCCATCAATATTCAATAATCAACTACAAAACTAAGCAGTTTTCTAGAAGAAATACAAGCTATCAATATGAAATGAAAATTTAAAAAAATTAAATTTAAAATTTAAAGAAATGAAAATATAAGAAACTGAAGTTATATCTCATAAATTTAAAACTGGTGAAACTGACAAAAGGGGGAAAGGACACAGGTTAAAAGGGATGTTTGAAAACTATTGGTGGAGCTGTGAATTGGACAAACAATTCTGGTAATCAATTTGGAACTATGCCTAGAGAGGCACAAAACTGTGTATACTCTTTGACACAGCTCTACTTTTACTAGGCTAATAGCACAAAGAAAAATGAAAAGGATCTATCTTTACATACAAGAATATTTATAGGAGCACTTATAATCGTTGCCAAAAATTGGAAACTAAGGGGCTTTCTTCTTACTAGAAAACAGCTAAATAAATTGTGATGTATGCATATAATGGAATATTATAGTGCCATTAGAAATAATAAAATGGAAAACTTCAGAGTAAATTGAGAAGACATTTAAGAATTTATGCAGAACACAGTAAGACTATCATATACAAGGCTAATTTTATAAAGAAAAATAATTTTCAAAAACTTTAGGACTCTGATCAATGGAATGATAAACTTTGAATTCAAAAGAATAAATATAAAACATGCTACTTCTCTCCTAACAGAGAGATGATGAACTGACAATGTATAGACATACATTTTCAGACATATTTCATGTGGGATTTGTTTTGAAAGACTACGTGGTATGTACTGAGGGTATTTCATTTTTAATTTCCTCAATAGGAGGAATAAATGGAAGAGGGAGATTAATAAAAAAAATGGTTTCTTGGAAAATAAAAATTAAAAATAATATAATGGTAATATATTGTTCTCTGGGGCAAGCAACTGGAAATTAAATTGGTGTTATTCAAATATGGAATTAATAAAGCATGATATGTGAATTTAATGGCACACTATTGCATGAGAAATGATAAAATAAACATTTTTGGAGAGACAAGGAAAATTTCTATAAACTGATACAGAGTGAAAATTATCAGGAGAATAATTATACACAAATGGCATTTTTAAAACAAATAACTTTAAAAGATTTAGGGTGTGTAGTTGAGTCAATGACTCAAATACTATTCTAGAGAACCAATGAATAAGCATGTTAACCACTTCCTTAAAAAAGATGGAATCCAGACACAGAAATATATATATATATATATATATATATATATGTGTGTGTGTGTGTGTGTGTGTTTGTGTGTCTGTGAGAGAAGAGTGAATATGTATACACAACATATACATACATGTATACACATATTATACATACATACATATATGTCAATGTGGTAGGAAGAAGACAAAATAGATTTTTGCAAATAGAAAAAAAAATTAATTCAACCCCAACAGGAAATTCAAAACATTAAGGACTTGTACCAGATATTTAAACAGTCAAAAATATTATCCTGTGAGCTCTACTGCTCCCAAGGACTTCCAAGACTTATAATATTAACCTAGAGTTGAGGCTCCTCTGAAAGAAGACAGCATTTGGATTCAACACAGAGTGACTCTTAAGAAATGCCCTTTCACTCATTCATTCACTCATTCTTTGGTATCCAATTTCCTCCACAATGTCTAACTTGACAATTCCAGACTTATCAAATAATAAACACCTTCATTTACTCTATGGAGGCAGCAAGGTTGCAAGGAGAGGGCTTAAGGCTCTGAATCAGGAAGACCTAGATGGACATTTTGTCTAAGAACTCACTAGCTGGTCTAGTCACTTACCTTTTTCAGCTTCAGTTTCCTTGGCTGATGATACCACCTACTTTGACTGTGTTATATGGAGATTATGTTATTTTTCATCATCCAGCCAAACTAAGAAGTTGGGGTGATACAGTTGATTTAAAAATGGAACTGGAGTCTGAAGACCTAAATTAGATATGGTTTGGAATCCTTTTCCTGACCTTTCCCATCTGTGTGCCTTGGTTCATAATGTCCCATATGCCTGAAATGGACTTAAGTATATCCTATACTTCTAATCTCCACCTGCTGAACTTCTTTCTTTCCATAAATTATTTAGGTGCATCACCTCTGATCCTTTAGAAATGAGTAAATAAATGATGATAATGATGCTGCTTATGCTGCTGATAATGACATAGAATTTTAAGATTTATAAAGCATTTTATTTATCTCACAGCAGTCTTGTGAGGTAAGTGCTGTTAGCATTTTTGTTTTTTCCAGGTGGTGAAACTGAGGCTGAGAGAGAATAAATTCACTAGGATCATATAGCTGTTAAGTGTCTGAGGAAGGATTTGAAATCCAAATCCAACCTGTACGCATTATACCTCTTAGAAGGGATCTCACCTTCCTCAAATCTCTTATAACATTTCATCTGAAGCTCTCTCCTGTATATTTTTTAAGACTTACTTATGATTACATTAATATAGGAAACTCCCAGAGAAGAAATTCCTTCTACCAATATTGAAGGACATCTGCTTGCAACTTATAGTCTTAGAGTGTTACCTGGTACACTGAGTTTAAATAACTTGCCCAGGGTTACATGGGAATTGTCATGGGTTAGTGTAATGGTAAAGGAAATTTGAAGGTCTTCCCTGCTCCTTAATAGACTAAATGCAGTCACATGGAGTCTGTTGTGGGAGGAGTTTGCTGAATGGGTACAGCAGGAAGAAGTAGATCAGGAAATGAGTCAGAGCAGTTAGGATGGAGGGAGAGAGAAGACACAGGCTAAGGTTTTAGGACGGTGTTGCTTCCTGCAATGATAAGGTGTATTTACTTTTTTGTTGCTATGATGGATTTGGTTTTCTGGTGTTCGGATTTGGCTTTCTGTTATCTGAATAAATGTTTTGCTCCTGTCTTCTATATGGAGAGTCTGTTATATTTTGCAATTCAGAACTACACTGACATATTCATAGTCACTGTAGGTACTGTGAATATTGCCTTGATGATGCAGTTAGTATGGGACTTGAACCCATGTTTTTTCTAACTTTGGGTTAACTTCTCTATCCACTATGCCATACTTTTCATTTTAGAATCTCTGCTTCAGCTATATGTAAAATATCATGACTCTTCTATCACATTATAAATTCCTTGAAGTCATATGCTCTTTTCATTTCTTGTTTTCCATCTTGACAGCCTGGCACAATGAATTACATATAATATGTACTTAATAAATTTGTTAAATTGAAGCAAATTTCAATGAGATTTCAATATTTTTCTAAACTGGGCACAGCTATAAATATTGAAACCAAGAAAATTGTCATTGATTCATAATATGAGACTATATAATAGGAAGGAGTAAGGTAAGCAAAAAGAACAAAAGCATAAATAGAACTATGTGCACAAGTCTTGCAGCTGTGAGAGTCTGCTTTTTAAACTACTGCTGTTTTAATCCACAATTAATATTCAGGTTACAAAGAAATTAATTTGTCAGGCACAACACAATCGTTAACAGTAAAACAATCTGACAGTTAACTCTGTTGGTATCATTGATGTGAGATGAAGAAATCTTCCCACCGAAATTCCTAGATGTTCATTTATTTCTATTTTCCTGGGAAGCACGAAATAAGTAAATAAGTAGGAGCACTCAGGAAATTGAAAGAATATTGATAGATAATCCACAAAGTGTATCCTCCTCCATATACTGGATTTAAATTTCTAGTCTTAAATTGATCACCTTTATTTTTTCCACCCTAGAATATTAAAATTTTATAAACATGTTTAATTTTCATTTAGAAACTGAATCCAACTTGCCCATAAATTACACCTACTAGAATATATATCTCCATGCCTCATCATCAGATTATGTCAAAACATATGTCCTAAATGTTCAATAGGTTGTCATATATAATTGAGGAAATTCAATACAAGTACAATTTAATACTAGGCATTCTTATTTACACTCTAGAATTCTGTTTACTGGAAAAAATAAACAATAATGTCTTAATGCATCATAAAAATAGCCTGCAGAGTAACTACAAGTGCTTCAAATGTATTTATTTATTTTTATAGTGCAAAGTCAGTAATATGAATATCAACTGGGGTTTTATTCCCCCTAAGGTTACCATGCTGATTGAGTGTGGCAGACATCTCCCTATGTGAATACTTGATCCTTCAATTAAAAAGAGAAAAGAACGGCTTTCACGGAATTGAATAATTTTTCATTGCTGTTATACAACCCTAAAAATAGAATACACTGGAACTGCTTTGAAGTAAACTATACATGGGATTTTGTATCTTACAAACTAATTGTAGGTGTCTCATAAAACCTATAATAGGTATAACACTTTTTTCTTAAGTGATTTATCAAATTTCCAGGTTTTTAGAAAGGAAAACTGAAGAGAATATTCAGACTCTCTTTAAAAATAAGCCCACTGATGATGATGATGATTGGTAGAATTCTAAATGGTGCCTACTTCAACATAAATAACGGACATAATGCTGGCCATTGCTTTCCACTAAAGATTCAACAATGAGGGATTAGAAGAAGGTGTTGGAAAGAAGATAAGTCAGTTAAAGCCTTAATCAAGAAAGCAGTGGGGATAGAGACCACCCAGTGTATTGATTAGGGTAGCCTTGTAGGAGGGAAAACATACCCAGATTCCTCTCAAGTAAGACCCAGGAAGGGACAAAGACTACTCAGTTCCCTGAGGCAGTTAGATAGCAGAATAAATAGAAATCTGGGTCTGGAGTCAGGAAGACCTCAGTTCAAATGTGACCACACTGACCAGCTGAGTGCTTCTGAGCAAATCACTTAGCTTCCATCTGCCTCAGTTTCCTCATTTGTAAAATGGGGCTAAAATAGCGGGATTGTTGTAAGTCTCAAGTAAGATAATATTTGCAAAGTATTTAGCATAATACCTAATACATGGTAGATGTTAAATAAATAATTGTTCCCTCCCCGCCTTTCCTAAGGAAGTCTCAAGAGGGATATAAGATTTACACAGTGCTCTATTCAGAGGCATCTTACTACAAAGCTCTCACCTAGAACACTGAAACTTGCCAGAACACTGAGTAACGAAGGGAAGTAAAATCTAAAATTATGAAATCAGGAAAACTAGATTAAGATCAAACAGAGGTCTATTTGATCACCCAGCAGAGTCTAAGAGAATTTCTTGACTTCAATGACTGAAAGAGTATCTAGAAGAAATTAAGCAAAAGATTATAGAAAAATTGAAAAATATGAAGAAAAGAATTGGAAGGAATATAAAAAGCTTATTTCAAAAGGTGGTAAACTTCACACAAGGAGTAAACCCCTTGAAATTAGAATGTACTAAATTGAAATTGATGACTCCATGAGACAACAAGGAATCTTAGAACAAAATTTTTAAAAACTGAAAGAATAAAAGGAGCAAATGAAAAGTAAAACTTTTTAACAACTGACAGAAAAAAGGTCAAAAAAATTTAAGAATCAATGAGCAAAAGAAAACTATAGATGCCATCTTTCAAGAAAACATAAATGAAAAATGCCCAAATCTACTAGAACCAAAGGACAAAGAAAAAAATAGCAAGAATCCAACAATCACCTCCACAACTCCCCCCCCAAATTAAAACTTATGGTAACATCAAATACATAGCTAAAATTCAGGTGCCCCAAATTAAAGAAGAAAAAAATATTGAAAGCAGTCAGAAAGAAAAGTTTAACTACCAAGAGACCATAATCAGTATCACATAGGATTTGGTAACTACCACTTTACTAGACAGATCTGGGGGTATATTCCAAAGAAGATAGCTAATGGTTTATAACCAAAAACAGCTTGCCTTGAAAAATGGTCCATAATCCCACAGTTGGAAAATGGACCTGTATAATGAAGAGAAGATGTTTGAGAATTCCTGATGAAAAGACCAGAACTGATGCGAAAATGTGAAATCTAAACACCAGAGTCAAGGGAAATCTGGAAACATAAATACAATAGATCAGAACCTTAATATCTTCAGGGGCTACAAAGGGAATTAAAAGAAAGGGGGAAATGAATAAACTTGGGAAGAAAGAAGTAAGACAGAGCTCTTTTTTCACAATCAAATTTACAAGAGGAGTATGGAGACATGGAGGAAGGAATGAGAGAATAAGTCACACATGAAATTCACTCATATGAAGCAGACAAAGGAGTTTTAAACACTCATATACACAGAGTTTGGTACAGAAATACATTAAACTCAATAGGAAAATATAAAGTGATAGGGAAATAAGAGAATGAGGCTTAAGAGGAAGGGCAGATAAACCAAAACAAATTTCAAGTTTGGAGGGAGAATTGTGAAAAAGTAATTAAAAGGACCCAAAGAGTAAGAACAAGTTATGGGAGCTGGGCAACGGGAAAGGAGGACAGTGGAAACAAAATATATCATTGCAATTATAGATCATTACTATGGATCATACTCTTCTTTCATAACTGTCTTTCCTATTTGCAAAGGTGGAATCAAATAGAGAAAAAACTACAACAGGAGAAGATGGAGATGAACAAAATGGAATAGGAAATCAGGCAGATTTAGGAAACAGAACCCGATAATATGCTCTTTACAAAAAAATAATTGGAACATAAAAATTCTCACTAAGTCAAAATAAGAGTCTGGAACAGAATTTATTATGGCTGGGGTAAATTCAAAAAAGTGTGGGGCAAGCATGATTGCACACAAGGCAATGGTAAAAACAGATAGGGTTAAGATATATAAAGAAGAACAAAAAGCTATATTATGTTCAAAGGTACCCTAGACATTGAAACATATGTACTAGATGGCATGGAATCTCAGTAATTAAGGGAAAATGAATCAAATTAAGGGATTTTAAAAATTATTTTCTAAATGAATGGTTACTGTACATGATTGGATCACACTTTGGGGAAGGACAAACAGAATGTCTAGACAAATGGCCGTAGATTTAAACACTTTATTGAAGCACTCTCTGCTATAGCAAAGAAGGTAAACATCAAAAAGAACTATTAATTCTACATCTATCTTAGATTCACAGGGGTGGGGAACCTGCAGCCTCAAGGCCTTCTAGAGCCTTGAATGTGGCCTTTTGACTGAGTCCAAGTATTACAGAACAAATCCTTTTGCTAAGGGTATTTGTTCTGTGAAGTTTGGATTCAGTCAAAAGGCCACACTTGAGGACATAGAGGGCCACATGTGGCCTTGAACCTGCTGGTTCCCCACCCCTGTCTCAGAGCATGACTTAGCCTGACTATACCAGGTGGACTGACGTTTACAAAAATTGTTGTTGTTAAGTCATTTCAGCTGTGTCTGCCTCTTCATGACCTTATTTGGGGTTTTCCTGTCAAAGATACTATGCTAGTTAGCTATTTCCTCCTCTAGGTCATTTTTACAGATGATGAAAAAGAAATAAACAGGGTTGTGACTTGCCCAGGGTCACACAACTACTAAATGTCTTTATCTTCCCTCCTGGTCCCTGCATATTAACAGACACAGAAATATTCCTTTTTACTCCAATGTTTTCAATAAACTAAATTTTACCTTAAACACAAAAATGCCAGTAGTTAGTTGGAAGTATAAGGGTAAATTATGGGATAAAGCATAAATTCTGCTTAAATGTTAGGAATTTTCAAACTGGGGACTCAGCAACTATGATTTGTACTCATACCTTTTTATTTAATATAAACTCCTTAAATCAGTAAAAGAGGGCACCAGATAGAACTGAGAGGCTTTTATATTACCTTTGAACTTAAAACAAGTATGTTGTTATAAAAGAATATTATATCAAAAATTGATTCAATATTAGGTAAATTATAAACATAAATGAACATATAAGAAAAACAAAATCATACAACACTATCTATATATGCAGAAAAAGCTTTTGACAAAATACAGCACATATTTCTATTAAAAGTACTAATAGACCTTTTTCATGTAGAAGTATTCATGATATTTATCTGTAACCAAGAGTTAATATTATATATAATAGAGATATAACAATGGGGGCTCACTCTAGTACAATTAAAGAAAGACCCAGGGCTGCAGAACCCACAAAATGACACAGAGAAGCTAACCTCCCGCTGAGAACAGCCCGGCAGGCCGGCAGGAATCAGCCGGTGCAATGCTCTGGGAGCCGAGCCCAGCACCACGCTGAGGCTTTAGCCCTAGGGCGGGCCTGACCAGCCGCCAGCCAATACATAGATGCGAAGGACAAGGTGAGAGGCCAGTGCAGCCTGGACTTTGGGACCAAGTAAGTGGGAGTGCATGGCTTTTACCCCCGGGGCGAGAAACCACTGAGACGCTGGCACAGCCTGCCAGCGCCATGTGGCGGCTTCAGCTCCTGGCCTGCAGAGTGTAGGGGGACCAAGCACCAGTCTGAGGGGT
>NW_027187317.1:7273612-7386855 GCF_028583685.1 Petaurus breviceps papuanus | reverse complement strand
ATATATATATGTCTTTATATGAGGGTATGCGGGCATATGAATACATATGTGAATGTGTGTATATATGTTTACAGGTATACATAGATAGAGGGCACGGTACCAATTTAACAGGAAGGGATGATACTTAAAAGGTGAAATTAAGAGGTGAGAGGAATATAATGAGAGGAGATGGGGAGAGATAGAGTGGGGCAACTATCTCATACAGAAGAGACAAGGGAAAATGGTTACAATGGAGGGGAAGAATAGGAAGGCAAAAGGGAATGGGTCAACCTTATTCCTATTGAATCTGGCTTGAGGAAGGAGGGAAATACACACTAAATAGGGGATCTCACCCTCCAGGAGAATAGGGGGGGAAGGGGATGTGAGGGGGGATGATGGAAGGGAGGGCAGGCTGGGGGGGAGGGAAGTTGGAAGCACCCACTTTTGAAAAGGGACAGGATCAAAGTAGAGAATAGAACAAGTGGGAGGTGGGATAGGAGGGAGGGAAATATAGTCAGTCTTTTACAATACATCTACTATGTTATTGTTTTACATTAGCCGCACATGTACAACCTATACTGAACTGCTTGTCTCCCCAGTGGGGGTGGGTGGCAGGGGGGGAAGTGAATGAATCTGGAATTGAAAGTTTTAAAATCAAATATTCAAATATATGTATATATATATATATATATATGTGTGTGTGTGTGTGTGTGTGTGTGTGTGTACATATACTATTATTAATACCATCTTACATGTTATTAAGAAAAAAAAGATATACAGACACTGAGGCATAGAGATCCACTGGAAAAGTTGAAACGGGTATGGGAGGAAATATGGGAGAGAGCAGATTGGAGGTGGGGATATCCTGTGGGACTGCTGTTTTGGGGGGATGGGTGGAGGAAAAACAGGGAGAAAATTTGTAACTCAAAATCTGGAGGAAATGAATGAGGTAAATCAGAAGTTAATAAAGCATTTTAAAAAAAAAAAGACCCAGACTTCTTCATTGAAGTAAGTTATCTATCATTCAACCCTACTTCAATAAATTGAACTAGTAATATGCTCTAAGTCCTGTAACTTATACCAAACAAGACCAGCTTTTTTTATGTTCCAGAATCAAATGAAGGTGTAAAAAAATAGGTGAGAACCTTTCCTAGACAACTCTATTAAGTTGATTGTCAGTCAATAAATTAAGGATATAAACTAGGTGTGAGTAGCCTAGTTAATCAAATTGGGAAAGACAGGATCTATTAGAAGAAATCAAATGATGAAAGTAACTGGATTATTTACTAATTAGATGCACCTCTGGTCCTAATTATATAGAAGGAAATTCTAACAACTGCTTTTGGAGTCAAGTTTCTGGAGTACTTTGAGAAGGCATGTCCATCTACCAGTATCAGAAGGCAGCAAGTGTTGAAATGTGATGAGGAAATTAAGTCCTGAAAGAGTGTCACCCCTCTCTCTGTCACAAAATAACACTATCATCTGAAACATTTGACCAGTAACAGACATAGCATCCAACCAGAAACTAAAAGAAGACAAACTAGGCATGCTGAGGGAAGAAAGCTTTAGAAAGCACTACCTCTTTGGAGCAAAGAATGTTAGCTTCAAGACTTTATAAGGGTCTCCACCCTGGGAGTCCAACAAAAAAATCACATAGTTAAGGAAACTTCATGAGAATGTCTCAGAGGAAAAACTATATTTCAATCTAATCAGGATCTGTTAGCTACGATTCTGCTCTCTAATATTGAGCTAACTATCCCTTGGATTCCATGTGTACATCTGGGTCAGTATGCCCCTTTTTGTTTGTTTCTGTTGGGTAGAGGTCATCTTTTTTTAAATAGCAGCATAGTAAATACTCCAAACTGAAAAGTAATAAATTCTGGATGGATGGCTGATATCAATCTGATAGTCAGTGGAGAGTATATTAAGAGAAATTGATTAGCAACAATACTATAAAAATCCCCCAACCCCTCAGTGTTACCTCCACAACTCCCAAAGGAGAAGGAATTAACTGCTGCTTTCTGGAGCTCCAGCTCAATAATCTGAGTGGGTGTCGGGAAAGTATGGGTAAAGTTTTCATTAGACATGTAAACAAAAAGCCCTTTCCATAAGATTGGAGCTGCAATGAGGATGTACACTACTACTACTATTATTTGATATCATGTTAGAAAAGCTATCTACAGAAATAGGACAAGAAAAAAGTGGAAGGAAAAGGTAGAGGCAAAGAAGGTGAAAAAATCTTTTTTGCTGTTAATATAATGATGTACTTAGAAAACTCTAGAGATGTAACAAAAGTTAATTTAAATAATACCTTCAACAAAGGGTGCAAAATAAACCGACATAAATCTTTAGCTTTTTCCTATGTTGCCAACAAAATTTAGTAGGAAGAAATATCACAATAACTAAAGAATACACAAAATATTTGGCAATCTATACCAAGAGATATAAGTACTATGTAAATGCAACCACAAAATAATCTTTATAGAAACTGATATAACAATAAAGGAACTATTAACTCCTCATGGATGGGCAAAGTCAATATAAAAAAATGACAATATTATCTAAATTGCTTATTCAGAATTGTACTAAGAAAATTACCAAAGGATTTCATTTAGAACAGAGGTTCTTTAATATGCCTTTTTTAGTAATCTCAATGATTAAGCACAGTGGTTGGCATATAGTAGGCACTTAATAAGCACTCCTTGACAATTTGAGTTGGAATTGATGGATACATTTCAAGGGGTCTGTGAACTTGGATAAGGGGAAAAACACATTTTTATTTTCTCAAACCTCTCACTGAAATTTAGCATTTTTTTCAATTATTTGTTTTTTCTTTTCCTAAGATGGGATTCATAGGTTTCACCAGACTATGAAAAAAGGTATATAATCAACTAGAGGAGCAAGGAAGGATCTATCTTTCAAGTCTGTGGATAGGATATGAGTTGATGGCTAAACTAGTGGCCTTCCCCTCTTCTGCCTCATTTTGCCAACTGCCAGCCAGAAGGCATGATCACACGCATCCACTGATGGGACTCAGAAATTTCATTTCTCCAACCAATTCTCATTGTCCCATTGCTCAATTCCCTCCAGTTTCAGGATGGTTTTTCCATACATGTAATATTAGAACTATATTAGTGTCTACAGTTAAACTTTGACATATTTAATAATTGTCAGTAGTTCTATCCCTACATGAAATGAACAATAAAAAGTAGGTGCATGTATGTATGTATGTATATATGTATGCATCTATATATATAAATTCAACAAATATTTGTCAGTTACTTATTGTGTGTGTAGCACTATATAGATAAACTATATCTCAAATCCTCAAAAGAGAAATGATAAACTTTCTCACTGAAGCGTATTTGTTTTTCAATAAACTAAGAGATTATAAACCCAAAGAAATACATTTTTTTAAATTTTACTTTTAATTTATATAATAAAATGGGCATTTCTATAATGTAGTATAACATATATATGTATATGTATGTATGAAATGATATTCTACACATAACATCTGTTCATCAGTTCCTACTCTGGATGCAGATAGCATCTTAAAGAAATACATTTCTTGCAAATCAAAAACAATTCTTAGGTACCATATTACACCTAGCAGATTGGCTAACATGACAAAACAGGAAAATAAGAAATGCCAGGGAAGATGTGGGAAAATTGGAACACTAAT
Source organism: Petaurus breviceps papuanus (assembly GCF_028583685.1). Lineage (NCBI taxonomy): Eukaryota > Metazoa > Chordata > Mammalia > Diprotodontia > Petauridae > Petaurus > Petaurus breviceps. Next base: position 7,383,191 of record NW_027187317.1, on the reverse strand, counting down.
TCATTGTTGGTGGAGTTGTGAACTTATCCAATCATTCTGGAGAATTCTGTAGAATTATACCCAAAGGGCTATAAAAATGTACATAAACCTTGACCCAGCAATGCCATTTCTAAGGCTGTATCCCAAAGAGATCATACACAAAGGAAAAGGACACAAATATACAAAAATTATTTATAGCAGATCTTTTTGTGGTGACCAAAAACTGGAAATTGAGGGGATATACATCAATAGGGGAATGGCTGGACAAGTTGTGGTATATGAATATAATGTAATATGATTGTTCTATAAGAAATGATGAACAGGAAGACTTCAGAAAAACCTGGAAAGACTTATATGAACTGATGCTGAGTGAAGTGTGCAGAACCAGAACATTGTACATAGTAATAGCCACATTGTGTGATGACTGACTTTGATAGACTTGGCTCTTCTCAGCAACACAAGGACCTAAAACAACTTCAAAAAATTCATGATGAAAACACTATCCATGTCTACAGAAAGAAATTTGGAGTCTGTATGCAGATCAAAGCATACTATTTGCTCTCTTTTTTTAGTTTAGTTTTTTCTTTCTCATGGTTCCTCCTCTTCATTGTAATTCTTCCATACAACATGACTAATGTAAAAATATGTTTAATAAGAATGTGTAGGTAGAACCTCTATCAGATTACACTTTCTCTTAGGGAGAGAAAAGGGGAGGAGGCAAAGAAAATGAAAAACTTATGGAAGTGAATGTTGAATACTAAAAATAAACAAATTAGTTTATTAAAAACAAGTATTTGGGGGCAGATGTTTCTTAACAGTATCCCCCAAAATCTCATTATATTTAGGTGGCTAATTCATCAACTTGTAGAATGGGCCTGCAATCTCTCTCTCTCTCTCTCTCTCTCTCTCTCTCTCTCTCTCTCTCTCTCTCTCTCTCTCTCTCTCTCTCTCTCTCTCTCTCTCTCTCTCTCTCTCTCTCTCTCTCTCTCTCTCTCTCTCTCTCTCTCTCTCTCTCTCTCTCTCTCTCTCTCTCTCTCTCTCTCTCTCAACTCTATATATTTATCTACATATAGCTATAGCATTTTTCTTGTACCTTTGCATTGGGGTAAAGTTCAGAATTGGCAATCAAAGTTCACTTTGTATTTGGGAACCTCAAATGAAAGGACAGATTGGCCTCCTTATTTGTAGTCTGCAGAACAAATCTGAGCTGCAATGTCTAGCTTAAAAAATGCTCAAAGTAGATTTATTCTGGAAGGGAAGAAATGGTGATTTTTTTCTTTTACTATTTGATAAAGACATTTTTCTATGGAGACTATCTTGGATTATTCCAAAAAGCCAAAAAAAAAATCAGGTTACATGGCATTAAATTGGATATATGTTATCTAGATATTATCAAAATCAAAATGCGTGATAATCATTTTAAAAATATTTTGTAGCTTGTCAATTGAGTAAGAGGATATTGAAGTTGACAAAGGACATTATAAGTCATTAAGACCAGTCTCCTCATGTTAAAATCAGGAAACAAAGGCTCTAAGAAGTCAAATGACTCAGCCAAGGTGACATAATTAATGTCAGAGTCAAAGCTCAAGTCAAAATATACTGACTCTATAATCAATTTGTTTGTTTTTCCCACTAGATCTTGCTACCTTGACCAAAAGGTATAGGATATCTAATTGTTCCATTTCAAAGTATAATAAGGAACAAGTAGGGGCAGCTAGGTAGTACAGTGGATAGAGTACCAGGCCTGGAATCAGGAAGACTCATCTTCATGAGTTCAAATATAGCCTTAGATACTTACTAGCTATGTGACCCTGGATAAGTCATGATCCTGTTTGCCTCGGTTCCCTTATCTATAAAATGATCTGGAGAAGGAAATGACTAACCACTCCAGTGTTTTTGCCAAGAAAAATCCTAGGTTCACAAAGAGATGGAAATGACTAAAAACAACTCAATAAAACAATAATACTATAGCTATATAGATTTATCTAATAATAGATAATGTCTCTATATAGCTGTAGCTACATAAATCTATAAACATATGTATTTATGAATGTACAACTATAGTTATAGACAGAAAATACATGCAAAGATGTCTATTCTATCTATATGTAGTTATATGAATGTATATTCAAATATAGCTATAGCTATAAAATACTCATATATAATCTCATCAAAAGGTTATAATGTTTCAATGTTGTAGAATATAACTATGAAACTCATGTCTATATATTACTATAAATCCTCCACATGGATATTTTCTGAAAGTTATAGAAGTTATTTCTTGATATTGTGTGGATTACAATGGAACATGAAGTCTGTCTTCTAGTTAATCCTAACTCTCTCATTACATGATTATCCCTTCTCCTTTTCTCTTCAATACTCCTCTCTAATTATATCCTTATGTTACTTTTCCTATGTAGTAACCAACTAATATATAAGCATAATATACTAATATATACTGATGTTAATAAAGTATAAAATGTATGAGTAAATAATCCATATTTTCTAAATATTAGCAAAACATTTTTGTCTCTCAGTCAGCAAATTCGTATTAAGCACTTTGCCAAGGACTATGAAGACAAAAATAAAAATAAAAGACTGTCTTAAATTAGTCCACATTCTAATGGGAAAGACAACATATATGCATGTATATGATTGTGTGTGCAAACACATATTCATACTGAAAAATACAAAATAACTACAAGATGCCTGAGGTGAGAAGGGCACTAGCAAATGGAAATACTGGGAAGACTTCATAAAGAAGGTATAGCTTGAGTTCATGCTTTAAGAAAGTAAGGAAATCTGTGAGATAGAGGTAAGGAGGATGTGCAGTACAAATATTGGGGGCAACAAGTATAAAGGCACATAGAGGTACAGAGGGGAAATGTCATAAGTGAGAAACAATAAGGCCAGTTTGGCTAACAATAGCGTTTGGGAGGGGGAGTGATAATGAGATTCAGGAAGTAGGTGGGGAACAGCTTGTGAAGGACTTTTAAGAGTCAAATAGTGGTTTTTATATTTTGTCCTTGGACAATGGGAAGCACTGAAGTTTATTGATTAAGGGAGTGACATAGACAAATTTGCACTTTAGGAAAATCATGTTGGCAATGGAATGAAAGATGAATTAGAGCAGGGAGGAATTTGTGGTCAGAAGGCCAATTAGGAAACTATTGTAATAGTCCAGGTATGAGGACATGAGGGCCTGAACTTGGATGGCTGTGACAGTAGCAAAAAGGGGAATGATGCAAGAAGTATTACAGAGGTTGAAATCACAGCTTTTGTCAATCATTGGGATATATGGGTTAAAGAAAAAGGGGACTTGGATCTGATGCTGGATAAGAATGGTAATGCCCTCAAGAGAAATAAGGTAACAATTCTGAGTCTGGTTGATTGTCCAACTTCAAAGTCTTGTCAAGATCAATGTGTTAATAGACTAGCTCTATGTAATATCTATGCAACTTCATCCCATAGTTGAAAAAAAAGGCATTGTCCATCCATTTAGCTTTTCCTATGTGGATCATAGAATCATGAATTTAGAAGGCAGAAGGGTCCTCAGAGGTAACTTAGTGCAACTTCCACAATTTTATAGATGAGGAAGACAAAACCTAGGAATATTGATTGATTTGTCCATGGTCACAGAAATAGTAAGCGTCAGAGGTGAGATTTGAGCCCAGGGCCTCTGATACTTAGATTCAACTTTTTTCAGTGATCATGGATGCCATCTAAAAGTCTCTGGTACATAATATTCATTATTGCTTAGCCATGTCCAACCCTTCTTGACCTCATTTGTGGTCTGATATGGAAAAACATGGTGAAATGAGTACACTGTCATCCACAAACAGTAACACCTAGAGTAGTTCACCACTTTTAGGGAATCCATTTCCTATTTGGATTTTTTGATAACTATCCTTTATGATGGGCATAAACACCTTTGGCAATCATGTCTCCCTGTTATCTTACTTATTTTATACTAATAATAATCATCAAAAGGCAGAAAAAACAAAGTTATCTTTGTTGTTATTTCTTTCAAGGAATCTTGCATGATTTTGTCATACAAATGGGAAAAAACACTTCACCTTGCTGAAGGAGAGACTTTGAAGTAGTGTTTTGTTCTACTAAAAGCTTTTGAAAATCAAACAATGAGAATACTAGGATTCTGTATACCTTTTGGTCAACTATGTGATTATAAAGAGGTTTATGCTGTTGAATGTTGCTTTCAAAAGTCTCCATATTCTCATTTAAAACTTCCATCAGGGATTCCTTCAACACATGGATAAGCTTTATAATTATTATTTCACTTAATCCTCATAATAACCCTGGGAGGCAGGTGCTATTCTTACCCCCATTTTACAGATGAGGAAACTGAGATAAACAGAAGTTAAGTGACTTGCTCAGAGTCACAAATCTAGTTAGTATCTGAGGCTAGATTTGTACAAAGGTATTCTGACTTCAGGCCCAGGACTCTATCCATTGAGACACCTGACCTAATAGGGAATGTAGCATCAATGCAATATTCACAGCACCTACAATGGTTATGAACATGCTGGCATAATTCTGAATTGCAAAATATATCAAACTGTCCATATGGAAGACAGAATCAAAACATTTATTCAAACACCAGAAAGCCAAATCCATCATAGCAACAAAGAACTCTATACACAATAACAATGCAAGGGTCACCGCCATACCCAAGTCTTCCCCCTGCTAGGACTTTCCCACAAACAAAGACTCACACCTTGTTAGCTGCTTCCTCTCCCTCAGCTCTAACTGCTCTGCCCAACTTCCTCTCAACTCTCCTGGGCTTTTTGAATAGAGGAGTGGGAAGGTCTTAACTGTGCTTCAGGAATATTGGAGGTTGTATGAAGAATGGATTAGAAAAGGAAAAAGTCTAATAAAGTTAGACTAATTAGGGGACTAGTACTTTTGAGAAGTGGTGAGAGCTTGAATTAGAGTGGCAGCTACGTAAGCAGAAGAAAGGGGATATATGGCAGCAGTTCTGCAGAAGCAGAATCATCAAAAAGGAAGAGGGAAGAGTTGAAGCTCACTCTAAGGTTGTAAATCCAGGTAACTAGAAAATTGACAGCATCCTTAAAAATAGAAAAGTTAAAAAGAAAAGTGAGTTTAGGAGAAAATAAAAATTCTCTTTTAGATATATTGTGTCTGAGATGCCTATAAGACATTCAGGTGGAAATATCCAATATACATTTGGTGATGTACAGTTTAGTATACAGTCATACATGTCATAAAAGAACCAAGAGAGTTGTCACAAAGCCCAAAGAGGAGAACACTTTTAGGAAGAGGATTCCTGTGAAATGCTACAGAGAATTCCAAAGGAATGAGGTTTGAGAAAACCCTTCATTTAAGAGACTATTGGTAACTTTGGAAAGAAGTGTTAGCTGATTGTCTGAGTCACAAACCAGACTACAAGGATTTAGTTAAGAAATGAATCAGAGAAAAAGTAGAGTCAACAAGATGGTCAGCTTCTTCACAGAATGGCTAAAACATGTAAAAGAGATATAGAACAATAATTTAATGAGATGGTTAGGCCCTTAATGATAGGAGAAGCTTGTCTTTCAAAGGTCACTGAGTAGCTCAGGAATCACATCCAACAATTTGGGGTTTTGTTTGTTTGTTTTTTAATACCCTGATGAACACCAGATCTGGTGATTTGAATTAAGACCATGTAGGTACTCAATTACTGTTATTATCTACCTTTAGTTTCAATTCCCTATTAGATGTTGTGTTCTATCCTTTTAAATGAACAGGTGATTCTCTTACATAGGAAAAAAAACAGAAAAAATAAGAATCATGTACTTAAAAAAAAAAACATTATGAAAGTCCTTTTCACCTGAGCAGTAGTCTTATCCCAGGGGTGGGGAACCTGTGACCTCAAGGCCACATGTGGTCTTCTAGATCCTCAAGTGAGACCCTTTGACTGAATCCAAACTTCACAGAATAAATCTCCTTAAAAAATGAATTTTTTTGGGGGGATGGCTAGGTGGTACAGTGAATAGAGCACCTCCCCTGGAGTCAGGAGGACCTGAGTTCAAATCCAGCCTCAGACACTTAACACAATACTAGCCGTGTGACCTTGGGAAAGTCACTTATCCCCAATTGCTCTACCTACCCCCCTCCAAAAAAAGCAAAAAGAAAAATCTAAAAAGAAAATTATTTGTTCTGTAAAACTTGGACTTAGTCAAAAGGTCACAACCAAGGACTTAGGTCACATTTGGCCTTTCTTGATCCTCCTCTTTTTCTCAATGTATCTAAAAAAAATACAATTTTCTTTTATTGTCCTTTGAATTCATGAACTGCTTCAGCTTTTTCTGAGTTTCATTCCTTTACTCCCCACATTATTTTTACAGAATTTTGTGATGCTTTTATATTTTTCTTCTCTTATTTGTCCCTACTTCCATTTTCTCAATTCTTATAACATGCCTATTAAGTACGTACCATGTGCAAAACAGTGTTTTAGGCACTTGAGGATACAAAGACAGAATGAAAAATGGCTCCTGTTCTCAAGGAACTTTCTTTTTTGTTGTTTTTTTTTTGGAGGGGGCAAGGCAATTGGGGTTGAGTGACTTACCCAATATCACACCTAGTTAAGTGACAAGCATCTTAGGCCAGGTTCTGACTTCAGGGCTGGTGCTCTATTCACTGCACCACCTAGCTACCCCACTCAGGGAACTTTCTACTGGCACTTCAGAGGTTTAGAAAATGGGCAAAAGTAAATACAAGATAATTTAAGGGAGAAAAGAACCCTAACAACAAGGGAGACCAGAAAAGCTTCTGGTAAATGATGGACACTTGAAGAAAGCTAAGGATTCTAAGGGGTGGAGAAGAAGCCTGTCTTTCTGGGAAAGGTGGCCAGCCTGTGCCAAATCAGAGAGGTAAGAATTAAAAGTGCAAGAAAAGAAGGAGTCCAGTTTGGTTGGAACACAGACTGTGTGAAGGGGTATATAGTATAAAAGAAAGATGGGAAAGTCCTGGCAAATAGAGGGAGAAGAAATGGAAGCACTGTCAGATTTTGTATTCTTGGACTCAAAGATTGATGCAAATGGTGACTGCAGCCATGAAATTAAAAGACACTTCTTGGAAGGAAAGCCACGACAAATCAGGATAACATTAAAAAGCAGAAAAATCACCTTGCCAACAAAGGTACAATGCTAGGATTTTTCCAGTAGTAATGAGAGAGTAATGGCTACGAGAGTTGGACTAGAAGGAAAGATGAGCACCATAGAATCCATGCTTTTGAACTTGGTGCTGGAGAAGACTTTTGAGTGTCCCTAGCCCGAGAGTTAATACTTAAAGAGATTAATTCAGGTCATTCAGTGAAAGGCCAGATACTGGAGGTGAAGCTTACTTTGGTCACATCATGAGGAGAACAGACCGTGAAGTCTTTTGGAAATTTGGTGGAAAAGACCCTGATGTTAGGAAAGACTGAAGGCAAAGGAAAAGGGGACAACAAAGGATGAGATGGATATATAGTGTCATGGAAGCAATGAACATGAGCCTGTACAGAATTCAGGAGATGGTGGAGGACAGGAAAGTCTGGCTTACTAGTCCATGAGGTCACAAAGAGTTGAACATGACTGCATGAATGAACAATGACAACAAAAACTGGAAAAGTAGGCTGGAAGCAAATACTCAAAGGGTTTAAATATTAATCTAAAGGGTTTTCCTTTTATCATAGACAAAGTAAGAAACTAAAGATTCTTGAGCAGGGAAGTGACATGATTAAACCTGTACTTTAGGAAGATTATCTTTGCAGATGAGTGAAAGATGGATTAAACAGGTAAGAGAATGGAAACAGGGAGACCAATTAACAGACTACTGCAATAATCCATGAAGGAGGTGGTAAGGACATGAACTGGGTGGTGATTATATGAATGGAGAGAAAGAGATGCATTAATGAGCACTGGTAACTGACTATATGAAGGGTAAAAGGAGAGGTCATAAGGTAGAGGGAAAAATTTGAAATAATATATGTTCCCTATATTTAAAAAATCTAATCCATGAGCTCCCTATACTTCCTCATCATATTTTTATTTATTTTCCTCTTTTCCTTCTCAATGTTGCTGTCTTTTTCAGGTCTTAAGGATTGTCATTCTTGGCAAATTCTCATCCCTATTGTTCTGATTCTCCCTGTAGATATTTGGGCCTTGAGATACTACCTGTTTTTTGTCTGAACACTGGAATATGTCCTTCCAAACTCTAGGGTGGTACCAAAAAAATTGGCTTTCTTTTATTCTCCATCACAAATTTCAAGATACAGTGATTTCTTCTCCACTTTTGGTGCCTCTTGGATTCTGATCATTTCTACTTCCAAAAGTCAGTTCCTCCTTATTGATCAAAAATCAGGTCTGGAAAAACATCTCATTCCATTATTTCCTTCTTTTTAAGAATGAAATTATCTCAGGGCGGCCAAGTTGCTCAGTGAGTAAGAGCACTGGCCCCAGAGTCAGATGACCTGGGATTGAATCCAAGCTCAGACACTTAGCACCCACCCAGAAACACCTGGCCGTGTAACCTTGAGCAAGTTACTTAACGCCAATTGCTTAGGGGCAGCCAGGTTGCTCAGTGAGTAAGAGCACTGGCCCCAGAGTTGGGATGACCTGGGATTGAATCCGGGCTTAGATACTTACCACCACACCCAGAAATAACTGGCCGTGTAACCTTGAGCAAGTTACTTAACCCCAATTGCTTTAAAAAAAAAAAGAATGAAATTATCTTTAAAGCCAACCAAATTATTATCTGCTCTGTTTTGGTCAGAGAGAGAACTCCAGCACTTGTCTGTTTACTGAGGACCTATATCATTACTAGATTGTGTCCATGCCAGCTTGTGATGTGTATTTTATAAATGTTCAAAGTGAGGCTCAGATATATAAGGTTATACTACTTAAAAGAATGAAAATTATACATAAAACAGATAGGAAAATAATCCTGATCAGCATTCATAGACTGCATGTTACCAGTGACTAATTACATAAGAAACATTAATGAAAATATTATTTGTAACATGTATGACCCAAAAGGAGGTGATCTAATAGTCATGTAGCAAAAATGAAAGACAAGAGATTGTCACCCTTGAAATATTTGATGAACAAAAAGAAGAATCTCCTTGTATTACATATGTCCTCAATGAAGGATTAATGCAAAAATAATGAAACAAATTGCACAGGATTATAAAGTATGGGTGGGGATTACACTAGTGAAAGGAAGATCCACAACGATGAAATAATGAATTTACCAAAGTACTGATAGTACTCAATTGTTTTAGACCATCTCTGTAGATAACAGTCTTTTGCTGATGGACATTCTAGAATTTCAATAAAAAGAAGAAGAAATCTTTTTATTTTTCTGTAGAAAACTTTAGAGATGGGCATGCAATTTAATTCACAGAATGAGTCTTTTTCCATAAACAAAATGACTCCTGAGATGCTTGGGAATATCCCAAAACTTTGGGGTTCAAGGAGATGGGGACTTGATAGTCCCTGGGACTTATGGAAAGCAATATCTTCAGATTGATTATCAATGAGAGTGCACAAAGTGCTAGGCTTTGTCCACACAATTTCTTCTATGACAGAACTAAGAAGTTTAAAGATTCAGAGATTTTGATCTGGAAGGCATCTTAGAGCTCATCAGTTTTAAACCTCTCATTTTACAGGTGAAGAAAATATGTCCCAAAGAGATTAAGTAATTTGAGCAAGGTAACAAGAATAGTAAGAATTCAAATCTAGATCCTAGGAGTCATAACCATCATTCTTTCCACCAGCAGTAGAAATCCTGACCCAAACTTAGTGTCAAGCACTGTGTTAAACCATGGGTAAGCAAAAACAAAAACAAAGGCAGTCCCTGACCTCAAGGAGGTTAAATTCTCATGGATGAAACAACATCCAAAGAGAAGGTCAGGGAGAGACACTCTAGTTAAGAAAGTTATAAAGATTTTTAAGTGTATCCAAAAGAATTAGATTTACACACCTCATCCAGGAACAGTGGCAGAATCCATTTTATCATGGTTCATGGAACCATAAGTGGGAGGGAGAATAATTGAAGAGTACTCAAAGTACCAAAACCATTAAAATGATCAAATTAATAAAACATCATCTGTAATGTCTGGTGCAATACTATTTACACTTAGAAAAAATAAACTTGGAATTTTTTTGACAAAAAATAATGTATTCCAAAAGTCTTGGTGCAATTTTAAGTTTTGACACTTTAAAGTATTTAAAAACATAAATTTTAATAGTTTAAACCTGCAGTAAGATTTTAAGGATTATTTTAATCATTATTTTAGTATTTGTTAATAAAATAGTAAATATTATTAAATATTTGAATACATTTTAATTATTTTAATAATCCTGATTATGATCAATTTGATTATTTGTGGGGGTCAATAGTGTTCAATAACATTTTCATTACAAACTGATTGCAATCAAAACTCTGAAATACTATAGATGTAAGAAGAGTTTTAAATAAACATACACTAAATAGTAGAAATTAAAAAGTTGTCAGAGAACCATTTTTCAAATACTGAGTTTTGTTTTTTCTTTTTTCTTTTTTTTTTTTAGATTTTTGTTTTTGCTTTTTGGAGGGCGGAAGGAAGGGCAATTAGGGCTAAGTGACTTGCCCAAGGTCACACGGCTATTTTTGTGTAAAGTGTCTGAGGCTGGATTTGAACTCAGGTCTTCCTGACTCTAGGGCCAGTACTCTATTCACTGCACCACCCCATGAGTCTTGTTTTAACAGACATGCACACAAAAACTTAAAACAAGTCCGTTTTTTGCAATATATACAAAAAGTATAAAGTGAAAGTTATATAGAAACAGACCACAATATGCCTTACTCTCACATCAAGTCATTAAAAACAATTTTCCATGCCCTATAATAATAATACAAAAGCTCTATCAATGTTTTCTGGGCTTTTCTCCACTGAGGTCACAGGTTTTATAAACAGAGCATTTCCCACTACTTTGGGAAAAGAACTATTTGCTGCCTATTGGTCTTTTTAGTCCTATTTAACAATACAGCTCTTTTTTCGCCAGTAAAAAGTGAAAAATAATTGACTGAAGAGCAACACTTCAGCAACAGACAATGTTTGCCAATATTATAGAATGAAAGAGTTTCAGAGATGTACAGTGGACATTTAGTCTAACCATACCTGAATAGGAATCACTTATATCAAGACAAGATGATGCTGATGATGATGATGGTGGTGGTGGTGGTGGTGATGATGATGTCATTGTTGTTTTTCTGTCATGTTCAACTCCTTGTGACCCTATTTGGGGTTTTGTTGGCCAAGATACCAGAATGATTTGCCATTTCCTTTTCCAGATCATTTTGAAAATGAGGACATGAGGCAAACATGGTTAAGTGACTTGCCCAGGGTCACATAGCTAGTAAGTGTCTAGGTTCAGATTTGGACTTAGGGAGATGAGTCTTCCTGACTCCAGGCCTGGCATTCTATCCACTGTGTCACCTAAGTGCCCTCAAGAAATTATTATTAGAGATTAAAGTGATTTCTTGGAGTGGGAAAGAGGCAGCAAAGTGAGGTCACCTCGTTGGCAGGAAGACCAACCTCTCTCTGACACACAGTAGCTGTATCACTCTAGGCAAGTCATATAACTTCTCAGTACTCTAGGTCAATGGTATCAAATGCAAATAGAAATAGGGGCTACTAAGTGGTATGTACGGTGGGGGGGTACATCTTGACTTAGAAAACCACATATTAACATTATCTATGTTCTATTTTATTTAATTTCAGAGAAGGTGATAATTCACCTCCATAATGGGGAGTTTCTTCCTTTGGTACTTCCCTGTATACTACTAAAACCACAGACCAGGTCCCTATTCCTAATTAAAAAAAACAACAACAACAAACATTTGTCTTTAGGAAGCAATAGGCATTAAATGTGACTATTTCCCTGATTAAGAAGCTTATATCTCTTGTTTTCTTCTTCTCTTTCCTCTATTCATAGTTCCTTCCATTCAACAGGAATGCTATAAATCAGAAGGAGAGGATAAGACACATCTATATATTTTTGTGTTATTGTAAAAGAGAACTGCTTATTTCAAATCCTTTGAGTTTATTTTGTATGCCCAATACTTTCATTATTTTAATGCTTAATTAAAATTGAAATTAGCTAAGTGAAATAGGTGGTTTTATATGTGGTAGTTATTAAAAGAAGGCCTTCTTGATAATCTTAAGGTGGAAGCTACTCTCTTCTTCAAATTTACCACCCTCCACAAATGAATTCAGAAAGTGGAAGATGGAATTGCTGTCACGTGAATCTTAATCTAGCTGGCCCTATTAACTCTGACCTAGGGATACAGCAGAAAATAGAGTCCAGGATCTCCAGGTCTTATATATAAAATCCCAATTGTCCAAAAGGAGGGTACACAATCTCAAAGTGAATTTCTATTATAGACCCTTGAAAGGACTTCAAACGAAACAGAAAAAGCTTCTGCCCCTTTAGCTGGTATCACAGGGAATGGAGTATAGATATATATTGTTAAACACAAGGATCAATATATATATGTATATATACAAATATTTTTATAAAAATTTGTAGTGTTCAATCAAATATTATCCTCCATAATTAGAGAATAAAATGGACAAATTGTAGAAAGAGGAGAAGTAAATGAAAATGGGCAATTTATAGAAAGATGAGAAATAAATGAAAAATAAAAGAAACAAAATCTTTTATTTTTTTCTATTAAGATTGAGATTTAATATGTATATATATATACATATATATATATACCCCACTGAATTTCTGTATTTAATGAAAGGCCAGGTAGACTAGACTATTGCAAAGACTATAGGAGAATTATCTTGTTTCTTCTTCAAAATTCAAGCTGTCCAATGATCATACTTTTAATAGGCATTTAATAACACTCAATGGAAGAAATAAGGACTTTAAATTGAAATTAAAATCTCTAATCCTTTGAAATGATAGAATTACTTTCACATTAGAGGTAGGGTTGTGTGTAGGGGTTGGGGGGCATAGGGAATTAATTTGCTAGAGCAAGTGGTACAAATGGAGTTGGAAGGAAGAGTTCCAAGGCATCCCAACTCCATTAGTATTCATGCTGGTTGAATACAGGGCAATAGAGTGAGAGACCATAATCTCCATTTTCACTGCTCTCTATTGCTCTGATTGCTATGTAAGTACAGTGGGACAAAATTTCATTATTTAATATTTGTAGCAAATGATCACTCATTTATGTCTTATGAGAAATTTGTAATAAAATAGAAAATAACTTCAATAGTGGCGATAATCATTCATTCTAATTATTTGAGCTCTCTCAGTGTCCCTAAATATATCTGTCGTATTTGCCACTGAGCTTAATTAAACTGAGATGGCTTGATTAATTAAAACCATAGTAAACATAAGACTAAATAATAAAATACCAGTTTTTCTTTTTTCCTTTTTGAACAGTGCTAGAAGATACTGTATCAATTTTCCGTGGTTAAATATTTAAGATTATTTTGGTAGCATAAAAAAGTCATCTCTGTATACATACTTCAAAAAACCTAATATTAAATTTTGAGCTGGAAAAAAAATTAATTTACCCAGTTCCAAAAATTCTATCACCTAGAAATAATATTATCAGGTCACAATAATGGGACAACTTTGAATAAATTTCTACAAAAAATTTCCTCAAGTTGTAAATACATCCTTATTTTTTAAGTGACAACTTGACAGGCTGGTTTTATTATTTGAGCTCAAAAAATAACCATAGTGATTCAATAATTTCTTAGAAAAATATATGATTCCACTTCATGGTAAATACCAATACATGTATTTAATGACTAAAAATATAAAACATGGACCTTTGTTTTCTAGTTTTAAGAGTTGTATTATTGTAATCTAAGAGAGTTTCAAATGATCTTTTTTTAAGGTAAATGTTTTAAATGGAAATAAAGTCAGCTATACAAAATACATGTGTGTATAATGGATTCACCCATTCACCATAAAAAATCCCTAATTATTGTCCAAATCAGAATGAATTTGGAAAGACAATGTCATTCTTCCACCAGCTTCCTCAGAGAGTCTTCATTTATACTGTGCAGCTTTTTTTTTTCCCCTCCTTTCTGGCAAACATGAAACAATGAGATGCAATACACAAGAACTATCAAAAGGGAGCACTTTTGAGCCACTGAAATCTTGTGTCAGCCTGAAAACCACAATCTCCAACTCCAGACAATGATACTATCTCAGGTATTTTATGTGCTAAAATGATCATTAAAAATTAAGCACCACATATAAGCTGCCATTTAGAATATTAATTTACCTTTACTAATCATCTTTTTAACTTGAGGCTAAAAGAGTTCACTTACCATTCGGATATTCAGGCTTAGTCCAGGAGATGTTAAAGGAGTCAGATGAATAGGATTGGGCTTTAGGAGCAGGAACACCTTCTGGGACAGTCTCATCAGTTAAAGCCATGCTGATCTCACTGATTTTGCATCCTCCTCCTGTACAAGCCTTAAAACACCAAAAAAGAGAAAAAAGCAAATATATGCATTGTGCTCCATGCCCCGATTGGTCAAATGAAAACTAATAAAGGAGAATTTTCATTTGATATCTCAACTTATGCTAGATAGCAAACAGCTGAAGATAACCATATTTCCATTCCTGATGACTCTGAAAATGATTGTGGTTCAATGTTTAAGTTTGCCTTTAGAGATTTTCTGTTTTGTTATTTAAAGACATGAGCCAGACATCTATAAATATTAAGAAAGCTCAGCTCTATGATCTATACATGCACATATCACATATTGTTACTGTTTACATATCATTGACAAAATTACCTTATGTTTATTGGTAAGAGATTAAACTCTACTCAGACCATGCAACAAAAGAGTATGCCAAACTCTATCTAGTGCAACTTTATAGCAAACAAATTGCTTTACAGAAAATTGAAGGAAAGGCCTAAGAAAGTTCCCTTTTATTTCCAGTAGAGTGACCATGTTATTAGAGTTTACATAAAATGTGAAAAATGAATAAAACATTATTTATCATAAATCAATACATAAAAGTTGTTGAGTGCATCTTTAATGGATAGAAGGGTCAAATCATTTGAGTTTCAGGTGCTAGATGAGATTAAATCCAACACATGGAAAACAAACTTAAAATGATCACAATGCTAAATGCTTGTCTACTAAAGTGCCCATCCTGCCAGGGATAATTAAAGTGTAAAAAATATTCCAAAACTCACTCTATGTGTGTACTCATATAATGAGCTAAGATATGAAAAAATAAGTTGATGTATTGGGAAAATAATTCCATTATTAATCATCAGAATAAATACTTCTGTAGCAAATTTCAATGTATGCTAAAGGAATTTCTTAAATCTACTGATCAAGAAATAGCAGCAAATATATACACTTACAATCAATATATTAAAAAACCATATTTAAGCTACTATTCAAGCATTCCCTAGGAGTTCATTACAATTTATAACGTTAATTTCAAATAATTCACTAAGGCATTTACTTAAATTCAAACGAAAATTATTAATAAAATTAAACAAGGAAAAAAACCCACAGAAGACATACAAATTCTGATACTATTTTTTTTAAAGCAAATAAGCAATATTTTAAAAATCAGAACACTTGTGTATATGTCAGTTTCTCTCTCGGTCTCTCTGTCTTTTCCTTCCTTTCTCTCTTTCTGCCACAGTTTGATCCTTTAGCCTTCATTTGTTAATGCTTTTAGTACAGAAGGATTGTGTGGTTACCCTCACTCACCCAAACAAAATAAGGGAAATATAGCTCTCTTAATTGGTGACTTTTTCATTAGAGCACAAAACTGTTTTTCAATATATTGCAGAAACATAACTGGAAGTAATGAGATTTTTTTCCCCCAACAGATCATACAATAAAACTGCCTACTCACTTTTCCATATTATAATAGTACAGGAATTTCATAGACCATCAGAATATTTTTCATCATACTTTAACAATTTTAAAATGGGTTAAATTTTGGTCTGGGCATTAAACCGCACAGAGATTGGGGCCCTAATTAGCCTCCGTGGACTTCCTCTAAGTCTTAGCTATGGCATACACATATATATATATATAAATGTAAGAGATAAACTTGCCTTCTCCTGGGGATGAAATCTTTGCAAATAAAGAAGAATCAATTGATCATGTTGCCAAACTCTTATTGCACACCTAATCACCTCCAAAGCTTCAGGGCATGTCCTCTAGTAGCTTGAATTACTATCAGCTGATTAAAAAAAAAACCCTCCAAACTACAGTCTCAATATGCTGGAAGTCAACAAGGAACTTAAGAAGAAAAAGAGATCATATAGCAAAGTTGAATTATCATGAAGAAAGGTTGAAAGACTAGCCAAAAGAACTAAAATTCTAATACTTTTATTTTCTAGCTTGCTAGGGTTTTTTTTTTTTTTGGGGGGGGGGAGTGGGATTGGTGTTGGGGGAGGAGAAGTGGAATATGCCACAGAGTTCCACCAAGGTTAAGAACTGGGATTAAATATTATGACAATGATAATTATTTTTCTCATTCCCATTGACTGACTCCCAAGCAAACTACTAATCTGTTCAGAATATAATATACTTTTAAATGCCCTAAGGTTTTGCTCTATGACTTGAAAAGAAACGTTAGGTCAAAACATAGCCTGAGATACCTGGAGAAACCCTGAAGTTAGTAAGCTTTCTTCTACATCTATCTGTGATTAGAGGTAGGTGGACTAGTAACCTAACAAATAACATCTTAAGGATAAAAGGAATTTTAACATGGCCATCTTCCCACAGGGTTCCTGTGCTCTAGGCTCTCCTCTAGCACAGCATTCCACTGAATGTCCTGGATTCCTGGGTTTCCTATTGGTGAACCTTTGATGACTCTGCTTTCTTTCTATATCTTGCTCTGGGAGCAATAATCAATTCAACCCTACCCTTTCAAGAAAGAACATCTCTATCAACTGCTTTATGATTCCACTCACTATCCTCCAGGTTTCCCCTGACGAAAAAGCTTTCTCTGATCCCTCCTATAAATGTTGCCTTTCCCTATTAACATGTAAGTTCCATAAGGGCAGGAACTGCCTTTCCTTTCCTATTTGTGTCCCCAGTATTTATCCCAGTGCTTGGCACAAAGTGAGTCTTAAATCCATTTATTTGTTTTGTTTTTAATTGATTCATTCAAAAATAGGTTTTATAGATGAAACTATAACATGTACAAAGAATACTCAGAAAATGGAATTGTCTTCTAAACATCCCTAATTTTATCATTGCTTTTGTTTTATATAATCACAGAATGTAAGACCTCTGAGGTCAGGAACTATGGATAATCTAAAATTGTTGTCATTCCCAGCCCTTATGGTATTTTAAGAAACCCAATAGGCTTTAAGCAGTACCCAATAGTATCTCTTTTGAATTTTGCAACAACTCCAGAAGGTAGGTACTGTTATCATCCCCATTTCTTAAATGAAGAAACTGAGGCAAATGGAGTCCCTTGGGACTTGTCCAGGATCATGGTTTGTAAGTATATGAAGCAGCATTCAAACTCAGATCTTCCTGACTCCACAGCCCATGTTGTATTCATTTAATACCTAGCTATACCTAACTTCCATATTTGGATAAAAGATACCACCATTCTTCTAGTCGCCCAAATTTGTAACTTGAGTCATCCTTAACTTATCACTTTCACTCATCCCTGATTGCTAATAAATTGGCAAGTCTAATTGATTTTACCCCTTTGACATCTCTCTGTTTATATTATAAGTGCCCTACCCTTGGCCTTCAAATCATCTTTTACCTAGACTATCACAATGATCTCTTATTGGTCTCATGTACTCAATCTCCTCCATACAGCTCATCTTCTATGCAGCTTCTAAATATATTTATCCTTAAATCATACTACATCTTTCTTCTGCTCCAAAAGTCTCAATAGCTCCCCATTTTTCTTAAAATATAAACTCCTCTGACATGGAAAGCCAGAATCTTATTCTGGCTAATGTCTCCAGGCTAATCATACATTACTCCCCTCTTACACATTCAACACTATAGTCATGTTGGTCTACTTTATGTTTTATATACACAACATTTAATCTTCTTCCTCTATGCTATCTCTCCAATACCTAGAATATTCTCCCTCCACAGCCTACCTCTTGCAATCTCTGGTTCCTTTCAAGTTCAATTTTAATGACATTTACTTTGGGAGTCACTTACTGATGTTCCCACTTCCCAAAGTTTCACCATAGCACAGTGCCTGTCATTTAGGAGGCATTAGACAGTGTTTGTTGATGGAATGTGACCATCTAAACATTAATGAATTAATATAATTGTACTAAAATCTCATCCACATCTTTCCACCTTTTCCAAAAGAACTATGTTCTCTGAAGGATTCATTCTGAAATAGCATGAATGGAATATTTGGAGTATATTCTTCAAATCAAACTACCTTACTACGTTCAACATGGCCCCTTGGCCTTTCAAAGATAATTCAATAAATCCCAGTGGAGATAACCTGCACAGTTAGCCTGTCAGGTCTGAAGAGGTCCTGCAGGGAAGGCAACAGCCCTTCTCAGAAAAGTATCTTCCCTCCAGATGGAGGGTAAGGGACTTTGCCTGAATTCCAGCTCATCTGCTTAATGATAACCAGTTCCTATGACTTCACTCCTTCCCTGCCACAAACATGAAATACTTCATTGAGTGTCCCAAATATTCCAAATATGGGTAATTACATCTACATTCCCCTGGCCTACTAATTTAATTACACTGCCCAAAAAAAAGGATTCAGTTTGTCTAACTGGACTTGTTCTTTGTGATGCTATGTGGATGCTTTGGGATACCCATTTACATTTCAAAACATTCACTAACCATTTCTTTACTAATTTGATTTAGTATTTCCCCAGGCATTAAAGTCAAGATCAGTTGACTAGAGTTTAGATATTATTTTCTCTTTCATTTTTGGAAAATTGAAGTAATATTTGCCTTTCTACTGTCCCATGGTACCTCTTCTATTCTTCATGATCTTTCAAATAACATGGACAAAAGTTTGGAAATCATAT
Organism: Petaurus breviceps papuanus; assembly: GCF_028583685.1. Classification (NCBI taxonomy): domain Eukaryota; kingdom Metazoa; phylum Chordata; class Mammalia; order Diprotodontia; family Petauridae; genus Petaurus; species Petaurus breviceps. The sequence continues at coordinate 7,364,171 of NW_027187317.1, read as the reverse complement.
TCATTGTTTCAGCACCTAAGGATGCAGTTCATCTTGAATTCATCACGAATGATGAAAAATACTTTCAAGCTGTCCTAATTTGTCAAATACTTCAATATTTCCAATGGATTCATGACTAATTAACATGGTCTCCCATGACCCAGATGGCAACACAACACATTCCACACATCCCTCTTCACCTTGTGTGACTTGTCTGTGTCCTATTTTATAACCTCAAAGGAGAGCTAGCCAGTACTGACCCAGAATTAGGTAGATTATGTTACACCAATAAGAAAAAAAAAGATAGTTAAGGTGGGATGAGACATCTATCAAATAAAATAATATGTAAAATTGTAAAAACCTTAAAGTGTTATGTAAATGCTATTATTATTATTTTAAAATTAAGACTAGTAGAAGGTGACACAATAGAAATGTGCATATGAATGTTGATGCAAGTGTTTGCACATATTTTTCTCTAATTTTATTATTATTAAGATGATAAATGTCTTTATTCAATGCTATTGACACTTTAAACCAGTATATATGTTGGACCAAAAAAAGTGACACAATACGTTTCTGTTTACTTTCTTGCATCCAAGTTTGCCTTTGAGATTTTTCCCCAAATGTCATTAATGTTCTAAGAACCTACTGATAAAGATAATCCTATTGAGTTAATTTAGTAATCTGCTCATTTTAGCAGGCCACAAATTGGTCTACAGATTGAATTTGTGATACATACATACATATATATGGTAAAATCTCTCAACCAGAATTTTTGTAGATACAAATATTCTGATGACTTATTTATCTGAAAAGCTTTTTTCTTTCAATATGTACTGAACAAAATCTTACATGATATCTCATGAAAAAAATGTAAAGAAATTTAAAGATATGTAGATTTGAAAGTGGTTGAATGAGTAGACTAGAATATTGGTGATTGAGAGATTAATGTCAATCAGGGAAGATGTCACTAGTGGAGTTCCATAGGGATCTTTCCTTGGTCCTGTTCTTCTCAACAGCTATAATTGTTATTAATAACTTAGATGAAGACATAGAAACTGGTAAATGACTAGAAGCAAGTAATCATATCTACTATCTCAGATGACATATGAGGCCATAAAAATTAATTTTTAAAAAAGTAATGTTTAGGAAATATCTAAAAAAATGTAAGCAGCAATTTCAAAGTGCCACTATAAATTCATAGTGAATAGAGTGCTGGGCCTGCAATTGAGAAGACCTGAGTTCCTATCTTGCCTAAGATACTTATGAACTATGTGTACCTAGGTATGTCACTTTGGTGCTATTTTTCTCAGTTTCCTTAACTGTAAAGTAGAAATGGTAATATCTCCCTCGCAGGGTGGTTATAAGTCTCAAATGAGATAATACTTGCAAAAAACACTTAGCACAGTGCCTGGAAGACAATAGGCACTATATAAATGTTTATTCCCTTCCCATCCTCCCATTACTTCATCAAGAACAGGTCCCACCAGATGAACCTTATTTCCTTTTTGAGAGACTTACAACACTGATAGATCAGAGAAATGTAGCTGTATTTTAGTTAAGACATATCAAAGCATTTAACTGTCTCTTATGTTACTTTTGTAGAAAATATAGAGATGCATGAGAAAATCATAGTTTGGTGGATTGGAAACTAGTTGAATGACCAGAATCAATCCATTAATCAATCAATCTATCAATCAATCCTGGAGTATTCCATGATGTGTGCTTTGCCTTCTGAATTTTTATCAATAATTTCAACAAATGTATGGATGGAATATTTGTCAAATTTACTGATCAAACAGAGCTAGAAAATCTATATAACACACACTATGACACAATCAGGAACCAAAATTTGACCCCATGTTCACAACTAAAGGCAAGGTAATAGATTGTAACATCATAAGGACAAATGCAAAGCTTTTAATTTGGGTTGAAAAAATTATCTTTACAAGTACAAACTGGGGAGAAAAACCATTTGCAGAAAGCATTTTTTTTTAATCTGGAAAACTCAGAGGACTACAAACTCAATATGAATCAAAAACAGTGTTATATGTGAATCTCAGATTATGTTCAGAGAACAACAAAGTAAATAATGAGGGAGGTGATAATCCCAAATACTCTGTTGTGATCAAACTACATTAAAAGCATAGTGTTCAGGTCTGGGTGCTGCATTTTGAGGAAGATATTGATAAACTAGATAGTATCCAGACAGCAATTGGGATGTATAAAAGTCCCTGATCCATGCCAGATAATGATTGTTAAAAAAAAAAAAAAGGGAAACAATAGTTTAGAAGATAAAAGAATCATTAGAATTTTCTTAGTGCTGGGATGTGGTGGGGAAAGGAAAGAACATGGCAATTATCTTCAAGTATTGAGAAAGAGGGAATAGACTTGTTTTACCATACCTCAAAAGGCAGAGCAAGGAAAAACTAGTATAAATTACAAAGATGTTACATGTGTGTGTATATGCATATATACATATGTATATATACACACATAAATATGCATACACATGTGTGTCTGTATGTATGTATATGTGTATGTGTGTATATATGGAAGTATGATATTAGGAAAAACTACCTAATGTTTAGAGTTATCAAAAAACTAGTGCAGGTTTCCCTGGGGGGGTAGTGGACCTTCTTAATTATTAATCATTAGGCAAATTCTAGCCGATTTTTTGTCGGGGCCAAAGTAAAGCAGATTCTTGTTCAGGTATGAGATCCATTCTAACTCTGAGATTCATTGATGCTATAACCTAGCCCATGTTTTGATTCACCTTGATAATAATTTCATTCATTAAAAGGTAAAAAGCAACAATGAAGGGAACAATAATTCTGCACTTAGTTCTTTTTTTGTTTGTTTTTGTTTTGGAGGGGGAAGGCAGGGCAATTGGTGTTAAGTGACTTCTCCAAGGTCACATGGCTAGTTTTGTGTTAAGTGTCTGAGGCCATATATGAACTCAGGTCCTCCTAACTTCAAGGCCGGTGCTCTATCCACTGCACCACCAAGCTGCCCCCTGCAATTAGTTCTGACCAATAAATAGGAAATGGTTGCCAGGGTAAAATCATTTAGAATCATAAGACAAAGGGATTCCCATATTTTAGCAATTATCTGAGAAAAAGAGAGCAAAACTATGAATAGTCAGCATTTTAGGGGGAAAATGGCTTTTAAAAGTCCTTAGAAGTCAGAAGAAGAATCCCTTGTCATAAGATTCTAGAGAAGTCAGCTAAAGAAGTCAACTAAAGAGGGGGTGATAGAGAGAAGATTCCTGACTCATATAGTAAGTGACTGGATTAGAAGATGTTCAAGTTCCCTACTCACTCTAAGATTCTGAGTTGATGAAAATATTTCTGAATTTTATTTTTTTTTAAAGCAATTGGGGTTAAGTAACTTGCTCAAGGTTACACGGCCAGTTATTATTTCTTGGTGTGGTGCTGAGTATCTGAGCCCGGATTTCATCCAGGTCATCCCGACACTGGAGCCGGTGCTCTTACTCACTGAGCCACCTGGCTGCCCCTAAGCAATTGGGGTTATGTAACTTGCTCAAGGTTACACGGCCAGGTGTTTCTGGGTGGGTGCTAAGTGTCTGAGCCCAGGATTCGATCTCCAGGTCTTCTCAACACTGGAGCCAGTGCTCTTACTCTCTGTGCTACCTGGCCGCCCCATTTCTGAGTTTTATAATATATTTTCGTTAGTACAGTGACTAAACCATGCTACTTCTAAAATCCTCTATTTGCTCATCTGCAAAATGGGTTAATAATACCTACAGTTCCTACCTTATGGGTTGTTGTTAGAGTGAAATGAGATAATATATTTAAGGCATTTTTGAAACTGTAAAACATTATAAAAATCTCAATTATTATTATTTAAATCTATTATGCCCTTCACAGCAATTAGCATATGAATATATGACAGCTGATTTTTTTTTATTATTCACTGTGCTATTCAAAGTCATCATTCTGAATATCAGAGAGTTTTAAAGTAGAAAGAAACCTAAAAGATGATGTAGACCAATGTTCTAATTTTTCAGAAAAATAAAACAGAGTCAATCAAGCAGTATAATCAAAGTCATCATTAGTACATTGATTTCTTAACTTTCAGCCATGTCCTTCCACTAAATCATGCTGTCTTTTATCATATGGTTTTATAGACATAGAGGGTAAAGAAGATTGCTCTGACTCTACATTGACCCCTGAGGATACACTCTGAAATTTGCTTTTTTCCAAATAACTATCATATCAGCTTCTTTTGTTGTCCATTCTCTCTTCCTAATGAAAATAGAGTGCTGAGAAATTTCTGTTTAATTCTGCTCAGTTGGTTACCAGCTAATTGAGGCTTTACTGTATACCAAAATTAATATTGTATTGCAAATTGTGTAGATTTCTGTATTAGCTCTTAAAGGTCTAGTTAATTCACTTTTCACTCTCCAGGTAGGGAAGCACTAAACAATCAAAGAGGCCTTTAGTATTTTCATTTCCCAAGTTGTGTTTTAATACCTAGGCACAGTGAATAACTTAAATCCAGGTTTTCCAATGATGTCTGTGAATGCCCTTGTTTGGGGATTTCAAGTCAGACAGTTAACAATAGTTGAATATAGTTTATTTTCTTGTGGTATAATATTTAGAGCATTCAAGAGCATGTTAAGTAAAATGAATGCATACACAGTGTCTACATAAATGTAAATTTATTCATAATCAAGAACAGAATATTTTCTATGGCATTTATCAAAGCAAATATCCTTATATAGGTATTGCTATAAAATGAAGAGCGTGTTTAAAACAAATAGGGACAATCTCATATTTATATTCAGTTATTTTCAGATGTGTTATTAAACTTAAAAAGTACTATATTTCATATTAAAAAAAAAGGAAACACTACCCTGAAATTCCACAAAGATATCAAGGTCTTTTAAAAGACCTTCTTTAAAAACCTGCTATTTTGCATTTTTAAAAATCGTGTGTGTGTGTGTGTGTGTGTGTGTGTGTGTGTGTGTGTTTTAAAGCACTAAACATTTATTAGTTGCTGTGGTTTTCTGAAAGAAGTGACTGTTCTATTGAGATAGAAATGTAATGGGAGCTATACTATAAAAATAATCTAAAATATTTGGGGCTCATTTAAACCTTCATTTAAAAAAATAAGATCTAAATTTTCATACTCTGAATTGTTTTTTAGATGAACACAGGCTCCACAGGGAAATGACCTTATTAATCCAGTCATTTTGGAAAATGCTGTCCACAATTACGGCATTCTACAAATAAGAAAAGTGAAATAATTCCTGATAATCCCAAATTAGATTTGGAAAAACCTACTGATTCAGATTATTATTTTGCTATTTGGCATAACAGGAAATGAATATATGTGAAATGGATCAACAACATTCATATTTAGGGTAGGAAATGACTTTAAAATGTGAATTGTAATACTATTGTTACCTTTTAGATTAGAATAAAGGAAGAAAAGTAGAAATCAGGAAACTTACAGCCAGTTTTATCAGGTATCTGGTACCAGGGAAGAGGTGTCGTATGGTATGATCCTGGAAAAGTTCTGTACTGTTATAGATAACATTCCAAACAGTAACATTCTGCTCATGATCTGCCACATATAATATATAACGCTCCAGAATTCCATTTAATTTCTCTGGCTGTTTCCACCTGGATAAAGAGAAATGCAACATTACTGTCACTAACCATTAACTTTATCAATGAAATGGGAAGGTTTTGCTGTTGTTGCTTGTGTGTTTTGGTTTTAGGGGGTTATTTGTTTCAGACTGGGTATCCCTAGATCATAGAAGCTGGAAATGCTTCAGCATGCCACAGAGAGGATCTCATTGCTGATAAACACAGAAACTTAGAGCTGCTCCATTTCAGACATGGGCTAGATTGCCTCTCCTTAGATTGCCTGGTGGTCCCCTATTCCCAGGCTCTCACCATATTGATGATGGAACTGGATTGACTTTAGCACCTTCTACAAGACAGACCTTCCAAATTCAAGAGATCCACCAGGCTCAGCCAACCCATTAGCAGGCACTATAGGCATGTACCATCATGGGAAGATTTTAAAAAGCACACGGAAATGTGTAACTATATCAAGTGATACAAAACAATTGAAAAACCAGAAACACTTAATCAGCAATTTTTAAAAAATGAATCCCTATGCAGGAATACTTTCCCTCCTCTACGAGGACTATTGACCTCTATGGTTTTCTTTAATTCCCAACTAAAAGCCCACCTTCTACAGAAGTCTTCCCCATCTCCTCTTAATTCTAGTGCCTTCCCTTGGTTAATTATTCCCTATTTATCTTGTAGGTAGCTTGCTTTGTATATATTTATCTCTCCCATTAGACTGTAATCTCCTTGAAGGCAGGAACTATTTTTTTTGCCTCTTTTTAAATCCCTATCACTTAGCACAGTGTCTGGCAGATAGTGGGCACTTATAACATTTATTGATTCGCTGATTATTAGATACCAGAACAATGTTTTGTGATGTTGAAGATACAAACGTATAAGACATGGTTTCCAATCTTAAGGAGCTCTTCATCTAGCTGAAGAGATAAGGCTAAGAACACATGTGAAATGATTACTGTAACTAACAGTTCAAGATCATATAAAATTAAATATTAAATTATCCTATATATGTATATGTATATATGTGTGTGTGTATGTATGTATGTTCAAAATGTTTTGGGGGATCAGAGAAAAGGGGAAATCAGTGTGGGCTAGAATAGTCAGGAAAGGCTAGGAAGGAGTGGGACTTGAGGTGGACTCTGAAGGTTGGGTAGGATTTAATGGGCAGACGGAAGAGGAAGAAATCATTCCAGGTGAGAATAACACCAAGAATAAAGGTAGGGATGTATATGACAGCTGAGACAATGAGAAAACTGGCCCTAGAGAGACTATATGGTTTTTTTTTTTGCTTTTTGAAGGGCAATTTGGGATTAAGTGACTTGCCCAAGGTCACACGACTAGCTTTTGTGTTAAAGGTCTGAGACCAAATTTGAACTCAGGTCCTCCTGATTTCAGGGCTGGTGCTCTATTCACTGTGCCACCTAGCCACCCCTGAGAGACTATATGTTGAAAAAAAAAGTGAGAATAATGAGGAATAAAATCTGATTAGAGGAGGTAGATCTAGATTATGTAAGGCCCTGAAAGCCAGGCAGATAAACTTAAATAGATTATAATTGGAAAACAAAAAGCCAATGGAAGCATTCACAGTGTTATTGGTATATGCAAAATAAGGCTTTATGACAACTTGTTGATGCTGCAGAGATGATCCCCTATTTTGGTAGGTTGAAAGATATCTGTGATCCCTGCTAATGCTGAGATTCTATGAACAGGTATCAGGACCTGCACCTGTGATTTCATTGGTATAGAGAACTCCCAGATGAAATAACTCACTCTTCTAAGCACTAATCAGCACCTCTTTTACAACTTTACAGTATTGCATATGCCAGTGAGAAGTTCAAAGATTTTATGATTCCATGGAAATCTTTGATTTTTATTTTAGGCATAATGGAAAGATAAGATAATACTTCCTATTTTTATTACAACATTAATTGTGCTACAGACATTCAAAACATTGAAAAAAAGCAACTAAGACAAGAAAGAGAAACTAGTCACAAAACCTGCAAGTTTTTCTTTTATTGAAGTTTGCACAGAGGCTGTGCACATATGTAGTTTAGCCTGATTGCATAAAGACAAAAATGGAAATTAAGTTGGCAAGTGATAATCAAAGGTTCACAGAACCACTAAACTAATCACTTCTATGCATTTAATCACAATAAATTTAATTTTATGTCACAAACCCTTTCCCTGATTGAACTCACTAGGATTCATGCATAAACTGGTATGTGTCGATTGTCAAGAAACAGAACATTTCTACTTACTGTACATAGATAGTTCTAGAATCCAACACGGTCAAGATGGGGGCATCAATGTTATCTGGTGGCAGCTGTGCTGTAAACAAGGTGACCTGGGAACTGTTTGTACAGCCAACAAGCGTGCATGCAGTGAGCAGAAACTGATGTGGCGTAAACACTGCTAAATCTAGGGAAAAAAATGAAACCAGAGTTTATTGAACATGGTAGTTTTTATTCAGGCTTCTCAGCTTCTAGGAACACAACTTCTGAGTACTTGATACTTGTAGAGTGAATTTCAAATCATCATAAAATGCAGAGGTTGGTTTTTCTTGACTACCTTGTAGCTGTTCCATGGATAGTTAAGTAAGACAAACTATTGGTTTGACTGCCTTATCTTACAAACTTGATTGGTTTCTTGATGGGCATGACTGCTATTCTAAATAGTTAAATCAATTCTGTGTTCATCAAAGTTATGAGGCAAAATGCTCTGTCCCCAAAAAGCTGATGAAGTTGGGAGTGGGGTGGAGAAATAGTTTATTGTGCTGGGGTAAGAGTGACATCTTGGGGTTCATGGATAATATAAGCAATCTGGGAGAGAAAGGAATGGTTTCCTGTCAGATTTATGGAGAAGGGAAGAATTTATGACCAAACAAGAGATAGAGAGCATTACAAAATGCAAAATGCATGATTTCAATTATATTAAATTTTAAAAAATTTATACAAACAAAGCCAATGTAACCAAGATTAGGAAGGAAGAAGAAAAATGGGAAAGAATTTTTACAATCATTGTTTCTGATAAAGGCCTCATTTCTGAAATATATAGAGAACTGAGTCAAATTTATGGGAATGCAAGTCATTCCCCAATTGACAAATGGTTAGGGGATATGAACAGGGAGTTTTCAGAGGAAGAAATTAAAGATATGCATAATCATGTGGAAAATGTTCTAAATCATTACTGATTGGAGAAATGCAAATCAAAACAGCTGTTGGGTGCTGCATCTCACTGGTCTTGATTGACTAATGGATTGACTAACTTGACAAAATAGGAAAATGATCAATGCTGGAGAAGATGTGGGGAAATTGAAACACTAGTGCATTGTTGGTGGAGTTGTGAGCTGATTCAATCATTCTGGAGAGCAATTTGGAACTATGGCCAAAAGGCTATAAAAATGTGCATGTCCTTTGACCCAGCAATGCCACTTCTAGGGCTGTGTCCCAAAGAGATCATAGAAGTGGGAAGAGGACCTCTATGTATAAAAATATTTATAGCAACTCTTTTTGTGGTAACAAAGAATTGGAAATCAAGGGGATGACCTTCAATTGGGGAATGGCTAAACAAGTTGTGGTACATGAATGTAATAGAATACTATTGCGTTGTAGGAAATAAGGAGCAGATAGACTTCATAATAACCTGGAGAGACTTATATAAACTGATGCTGAGTGAGAGGAGCAGAACCAGGAGAACATTCTGCGCAATTGCAGACACATTGTATCTATGATGATGAATTTTGATAGACTGGGTTCTTCTCAGCAATGCAGGGTTATGAGACAACTCCAAAACTCACAAAGAAAAAGGCTATCATATCCAGAGAAAGAATTACGAAGTCTGAATGTAGATTGAAGCAAACTACTTGCTGTCTTTTTCATTTTGCTTTGTTTCTTCTTTCTCATTGTGCATTCCATTGGTTATAAATCTTCTTTACAACCTAACTAATGTTTAATGTGAAGGTATATGTAGAACCTATATTGGAGTGCATGCCACCATACGGGGTGAGGCAGGCGGGAGAAAATTTGGAACTCAAAAACTGGTGGAACTTAATGTTGTGAACTAAAAGTAAGTGAATTTAAAAAGGAAAAAAAAAGAGTGACATCTTGGAATTGTGGTGGAGGGGGACTTGTGTTCAAATCCTGCTTTCAACATTTGTAAATTCTGATCACAGAGAAATCAATTAATTTTGCTAAACCTACTTCACATGCAAAAGATGTTGATATTACCCACGTACAGAGGTGTTTATGGAAGTCAGATGAGACAACATGTACAAAATCCTTTGTAAACCACAAAATTATATGTATTTCTCACCTGCAATATAGTTAAAATAGAAATAGAGGATCTTGAGTATTTTTAAAGCCTCTGTTGCTCAGGGAGTTATAAATTGAATAGTACTGTGTAAGTGCCAGCAGCTAGATTGCACAAGTGCATTTTACTCCAGACTCCAAGAGGATGTGGATTCAAATTCTGTCTCAGATACTTTCTGGTTGATGACTTCTGGGCAAGTCACTTAATGTCTTCCAGGTTCCATTTCTATGAAATTAGGCATGATAATAGCACCCAATTCACAGGCTTGTTTTGAGGACCAAATGAGATTACATAGGTAATGTGTTTTACAAACCTTAACCTGCTATTAGTTATTCTATTTCCCTTGGCTTTGGCTTGTTCCCAGGAGCAGTAGCTCTGATGAGACATGTTGTTGTTTAGTCTTTTTGAGTCCTGTCAGATTCTTCATGACTCCTTTTTGGAGGGTGGTGGGGGTGGAGGCAGTGATTCTTGGCAAAGATACTGGAGTGGTTTGCCATTTTCTTCTTGAGCTCATTTTATAGACGAGGAAACAGAGATAAGCAAAGTAATTTGTCCAGGTCATACAACTAGTAAATGACTGGGACCAAATTTGAACTCGTGTCCTTCTGACTCCAGACCCAGCACTCTATCCATTGTACCATCTTAGGGCTAAACCAACTTAATTCATCTTTGCTAGAACTCCTGGTTGGGGTCAGTCTAAGTCTAGGGCAAGCTAGAAGTACACAGCAGCAAGGAAAATGTTCTATTTTATATAATTTCTTTCTTTTATTAAATGTCTGTGAAAAAAGAGAAACATTGTATACATGATCCAAGTACATCTGTTGGATCATGCGGTTGGGGTGGGGAGAAGCAGCTTCTATTATGCCAAGGTCATATTACAAAGGGTCAGCGAAATAGCTATTACAAGGTGGAAAATACTGGCCTTCCACTATTCCAGTAAGCAAAGACTTAAAAGCCATTTCTGATTGAGTAAATCCACACCAATTAACTGCACTCAGGCAAAGAGAATGAAAGCAGTGTGACAGAGTGATCAACCTCTGAGAAACAGAGAACTAACTGCAAAGGTTTTGTGGTATTTCCCAGAGCTTAGTCTTTTTTGACAAATGATAATAAGATAGCACTTTAAAGTTTGCAATGCATTTTACATATATGATTTCATTTCATCTTCATATATCTATGAAGTGCTATTATTATACCCATTTTAGAGAGGAAGAAACTTGAGACTGAGAAGCCGAGTGGCTTACCCAGGGTCAAAAACTTACTAAAGTCTGAGGCAAGACTCAAACATAGGTCTTTCTAAGTAAGCCCATCATGCCATCTGACTCCCACAGATTAGTGAATAATTAAACTCTACCAACTGAAAGTAAGTGGCAAAAAAGTAGAAATGGTGATGATAGATATATAGAAAAAACTACATATAGTATAATACATTAATATATCAGGCTATTGTTCAGTCATTTTCAGTCATGTCTAACTCTTTTTGTGCCAACTTGGGTTTTCTTGGCAAAGATACTGGAGAGCATTGCTATTTTTTTCTGCAGCTCATTTTACAGATGAGAAAACACTGATATATAAAATATACCTATTTTAGGGGGCGCCCAGGTGGCACAGTGAGTAAGAGCGCTAGCCCCAAAGTTTGGAGACCTGGGATTGGTTCCAGCCTCAGATACTTAACACTCACACAAAATAACTGGCCATGTAACCTTGAGCAAGTTACTTAACCCCAGTTGCTTAGGGGCGGCCAAGTGGCGCAGTGAGTAAGAGTGCTGGCCCCAGCGTCAGGAGACCTGGGATTGGTTCCGGCCTCAGATACTTGGCACCCACACAAAAATAACTGGCCATGTAACCTTGAGCAAGTTACTTAACCCCGATTGCTTTAATATATATATATAGAAATATTATATATTTCTATATAACTCTATCTGTTCATCTATCTATATCTATATCAATATAACTATTGGACCACTTTCAGTAGGTAGAATTTAATTATCCACATATATATGTATATGTGCATAATACATTATACTGCTATTTATAATATAATATATTAACTATAAAAGCTATTGTAATAGTAATGGAATTTAAAGATCCCCTGTATTGGCTTGGTTGAGTGTTAAAACCCAGAGCTTGTGAATCCCACTTGTGGGATGGACTTGTTGATGTGAAAAGAGAGGGCTGAACTGGGAGGAGCTGGTGACATGAATTTAGAGAGGCACAAGCAGAGAGAGAGAGAGAGAGGCAGAAGAATTTTTTTGGAAGCAGCATCGTGGAGGCAGAGAGATGGAGAGGATTGTTGAGGGCCAGTTCGAACTGCCCAGGACTTTTGAGAGCTGCCACCCAGAGCTGCCAAGGACTGAGGAGACATGGCTGTTATGCTGGTACTTTGTCTGTCTGTTTTAATGTTGTTTTGCCAAATTCGTCCACTGGTGGAAGGACAGTTCTGTTGTTGCAGAGGTCCTGGAACCTTGCTGTTGGTTCAGGGGTCCTGAGACTGTTCTGCAGACAGAGAGTGAATTGTGCCCACTAGTGAAGGCCATTGCTGTTGTTGAAGAGGTCCTGGAACCTTGCTGTTGGTTCAGAAGCCCTGAAGAAGGATTTTCTTGTTATATGTTTACAGAAATCCTGGAAGAGGGTTTTGCTAATATTTTCAGGAGTCCTGTCTGCATACAGAGAATGAATTAATGAGGAAATTGGCAATGTATCTTGTGGCCTTACTAAGCTTTGTCTCCCCAGAAACAAAGATTGCTGAGAACTTGCCTTGGGTCAAGATGAAGAAAAGACCTCTCTTTGGGTATTAAATGCTGTGCTTAAGCTTGTTGTAACTCTGGGGTAGATGGCCTTTTCAGTTGTGATCCAGGGGTGGGAAACTTTTGACTCTTGTGCTCTGTGACTGGACAAATGAATGTACTTTGTTTATGATTGGAAACTAATCTCCATTTGAGAAGAAGGACTTTGTGATTGACTAAATGAATGTAATGTCAAGGGGTGGAGTAGTACTTGGAAATTATTGAATTACACTTGGTGAATGCTGTATTTTGAATTATGCTATATTTTGATTTTCTCTGTTCTTAATTTGTCACTGAATAAAATGGAGAGCAGCTATGCTGGTATTTTGAACCTTGGGAAGTTGCCTTTGATTGGCATTACAGCTATGTATAATGTAACTTGATATACAATGTGGTATATAATATATTTTATTAATATATATATAGTATTGATATATTCTAGTCAACATTATACATAGGTATATATAACTATATCTCTCTATATTTATATATCTCTATATCTACTATAACCATGAAGAAAAAAAATGACTTGGATATAATTCATCTTGATATAAGCTGAAGACTGCAATGGTGGTACAAATTTTTCGACAAGAAAAACAAATAATGGAATTTGATAGAATAGTGGCATATTGGTAAAACATGTGGAAGAAGAAAAGTCTCTGTCTCTCCACTTCCCCACCTCCTCCACTCCAGCCTGAACCACAGTAGCATGAAAAGCTGATCCTAACTATCCAAGAACTTTAAGATGGGAGACTCGCCTTAGAAGTGGATTCTTTGACAAGCTGGAAAGGTCTTCCCTTACTCAAGTATTACCCATAAAAGGATTAGGAGAGAAATTTTATCTGTGATTTCTAGTCTCCCAGATAACCAAACTCCCCTTTTCTGTTTTAGTATCTTGGAGAACTGCCTTGTATATTAAAAGCCAGTCTCACAGCCAGACTTTAAGGCACTATGCCTAAAGAAGACTACTTAATATGTTGAAATCCGAATGTCACCTATAACTCTTGAGTTATTTGACTTAGTGCTTTTAACCCTGGGTTAAATTGCCTGAACAAAAAGAAACTGTACTGAATACATTTGATAATTTGAAATGTTTATAAATGTAAATTCCTTGGCATACAAAAGAATTTATGTATCCACCAGACAGCTAGGCAGTGCAATGAATAGAGTACTGGACTTGGAGTCAGGATAACCTGGATTCTAATCCTATCCCAGATACGTACTGCTTGTATGACCCTGGACAAGTCACTTACCATAAGGCTTAGTTGCCTCATCTATAAAATGTGGATAATTGATAGCACCTAGGTTTCTCTGAGCTTCTCAGGGCCCTGGGCAATTCTTAGACTATAAATTAGTCTAAATTGCATGGTGGAGAATGCAGGTGGGGGGACAGTAGAAATTAGGGGAATGGAAAAAGGGAGAGGAAGAAGGATCAAATAAAAGAGAAGAAAGGAAAGGAAGAAGGCAAATGAGAGGATGATGGAGGGAAAAGAAAAAAAAATAACCTTGACTAATAAGATGCTCTGCTATAGGATTTAATTCTAGCCAAATTTTCCTCAAGAAATTTAAATCTTATCCTTAAGTAAATTGTGTAACAAAATCAAATCTCACACTTCTTGCCTATGCAACAAAGTTTACCACAAGCAATTTCTGAAGGCAAGAGAAGTTTATAAATTTTCTAAATGCTGAATTGAGCTTTGCTTAAAATTTTAGGTCAATAAATATATATTTTTATATTCAAGTATCTTATTAAAGGCATTTAATTTAAGCTGTGAAAAATGGCACCAGAGACACAAACGTCATTTATACTTCAGTACTAACACATATTTTCATGTCCCAAAATATTTCTGAAATAATGTATCCACAATTTAAGTACAAATACTCTTAAATCCCATTAACCTTGAACCATTACAATTTCACATATAAAAACATTAATGGAATGCAACCTAATTCAGGCAAATAGATTTTGCATTAAACTGATAACAAAGGTAAAATAAGAAAAAAATGCTTTGATTTTAATGTAAAATAAGATTAATTGGTTAAACATATAGCTTACCAGGAGCAGAAGAATAACAAAAAAATATTTTTACAACAAATGCAATGAAACTAAAGGGAGTTATCACAGAAAAGAATCGTGGTGCATTTTAAGAAACCCCACAAATGTAACTATTCTTTCCAGTATACAAAGATAAAGAGGGATACCTTCAAGGAAGGTGGAGAAAGGAAATATTGCAAGGGCACTCCAAAATCCAATAGGAAGCAATGTGGCATAGCCAGAAACTGCTGGGAAGTGACAGCAACAGATGTACTATGTGGGCATGAAGCAGGCAGAACAATGGTGTCTTCATTTGCATGCAGGCACCATGTAGCCCCAAATGCTAAAAACAGAGCATCTTACATCAAAGAGGCCTAGGGGACAGTGGATTCAAATGCTTCTAAGAAGAAAAACTATTATTTAAAGAAGACTGTAAGTGAGGAAGGTTGCTGGCCCTACCCATGTTGTTGGCTGGAGGAAAATACTGTGGAGAGGGAAAGCATGTATTGAACACCCCTGGTCTCCTACTTCTGCCGTTGCCACTTCTCTACATTGCAAACACACAAATGGTGCCCTTTGTGCCTTCTCAGATGCTTAGTGCCCTATCTGGCCCTCAAATCACTATCAAAAGTGCTTTCAAGCACTTTTTAGTGATATTAATAGCTAACATTTATAAAGCACTTACTATACTCCAAACACTAAGCTAAGCGCTTTACAATTATTATCTCCTTTGATCTCTACAATAGCCCTGGGAGGCAGGTGTTTTTATTATCCCCATTTTATAGATGAGGGAACTGAGGCAAACAGAGTGACTTGCCCAGGGTCACAACTAGCAAGTGTCAGAGGCTAGATTTGAATGCAGGTTTTCCTGACTTCCAGATCAGTAACTCTATTCACTGGGTCACCTTTCAAGCAAATTTAATAAAAAGCCTATTCTATTTATTTTCTTTGTTAAGCACTGAGGATAAAATGAAATACTGACAGTTCTTGCTCTTATGGTCTTGCAAACCGATGGGAGGAGACATAATATTAAAGAGAAGAGTAATGATGACAACATATTTATAATTCTCTTAAAAGATTTGAAAATTTAGAAGCAGCTAGGTGGCACAGTGGAGAGAGGACATCTTCATGAATTTAAATCTGACCTCAGACTTAACTGACTACGTGACCCTGGGCAAGTCACATAATCCAGTTTGCCTCAGTTTCCTTATCTGTAAAATGAGCTAGAGAAGGAAAGGGTAAACCATTTGCCAAGAAAACCTCAAATGGGGTCATGGAAAGTCAAAGACAACTGAAAAATGATTTAGCAACAACAAAATGGAGGCAGAGGAGATAAGAGTTCTAGACTTTGAACTCCACATTGGTCCTTTCTCACACAGTCACACCTTCATTTCCTGGTGGCAAATGACAACTCTTCATATCAAATGGATATCTTGCTTGTTTCTTTATTTGTTTTTCATTTAAGAGCTAAACTTCAAATCAGAGACCACGGATGATCTGCAAAGGACAGATAGTTCTTCATATTCTCATCACATAGCACATAGTAGGTTCTCTTCAAACATTTGGTTTTTTTTTCTAGTAATGTTAAGTTACAGATAATTTAACAAACATAAACCAAAACAACCTAGAATATCACATTGGGGTTTTTATTTTAAGCCTATAGGTAAGAACACTAGTAAGTAGAAAGTTTGTTCAAAAAATCATTTTTTTTTTGTTTTACTTCTGAGTCATTGTACAGTTGTAGTATGCCCCTCAATACTGATTCTAAATATGTTTCCACCAGAAAATGAAATTTCACTTGTGCCTTTGAGTAGTGGGATATGGCAACAGGAAAATAGAGCCCAGACTATGAAGTGGAAGGATGCTAAGAATATAGGATTCAACACAGGTGGGTAGACTAAGAAGTCAGTTGTGAAACATGATAAGGGGAATCAGTGATGAAAGCAGGTGAATTCAGAGGAAAAGAGAGCAAGATTTAGCAGATTGGGAGTGGAGGGGACAAGCTGCAGTGGGTATGAAAGTAATGAATAGAAACAATAATGGGAAAGGTGATAAAATCCAGTTGATAAGAGAACTTGCTAACAAAGAGGGAGGGGAAAGTGTGATAGAAGAGAACAATAGAAATTTACTGGGGACTGTAATGTTAAAAAGAAAATCAACAACTTAAAAGCCAAGGAGGAATAAAATAAAATTTGTGTACTCTTGGCTTATTATAAGTGATTTGATAATATTTCTATATGAATGTGAATACATCTTTCAAGGGAAATGTAATGATTCTAATAATTGTAGGTAAGTACACGAATCTGAGTGGTAGGAATGGTACAAGAGGAGAAACCAGGCCTTGGTTTGTCGGAGCCCCTAGCACCGACATCTTGTTTTCCATTTGCTTGATTGCATCATTTGCATAAGATCAAATGTAGGGAATTGTGGACATGAAAAACAGATTGCTCCAAGATGCATCAGAAATGGATCTACAAGCATTATCTAGAGATGTGTTAGTTACAAGGAAATGCATCCCAGTGCATGGAAACCTCACCGATTACTGTCACACAAACTATAATTTACAATACCATTCATGAATTATATGCTATTTTACGATTGATTTCATGCTGTTGTTGGGAGAATTCCATTGATCTCAATTTACAAAATGAACCAATAAGCAGCAGATGATTTTCTTTTTACTCTTGGTGTAAACTGAACAATTTTTATCATCTATCATCTTATTTAATCCCGCCATTAGAAAATTAAAAAGCTGTTCTTGCCTCTTAGATAATTTAATGTATCATAACACCACTTACTATTTATTAAGTGACAGGTTTTTTTCCCCTAAATTCATCTGAAATCCTGACATGCACAAATGTAAAAACCATTTTGGGCCAGCCCAGGTGGTTCCTGTGTCCCTTTCTGTCATCTGGTATTCCAAGTTTAGAACCATTGCTAAGGTTTTGCCTCAGTAACAACCCATATTAGGTATCAGACCTTGGGGGGTGGTGTACTCCACAGATCCCCGAAGAGCAATGAGGTATGCCAGAGTTAGCATGGGGTGTAAGGCTGCCTTATTCTTTGCCATTGAGCAGTCCTTGCTACAAGTTGCTGGCTCAGCTTTTCTACTCCAGGAAAATCAGAGTCCTGACCATCATGTTAATGAAAAAGAAAGCTTCATCCAGTCTGAATTTCATTACTTTTTTACTCCTCCTTGATACCTTAACTTGTAACCTGCTCCTCCTCCTGCTTTGTGAGAATTGACCACCACCAAAATCTAACCCCGAATCTTCAGTCAACTTACTACAAGACGTAGGTCTGGAGCAGTTGATCCAGATAGTGTCTTGGTGCTTGTTACAAACTGCTTTACTAAACAAACAAAAATATCTCATTCTCCTTGCTTATAGTAATCCTTTGTTCTCCCTCTTCAGAAGCCCATTTCTTTCCCTTCTTCTAAACTCCAGTCTGTAACATATCAATGAAACATTCAAAGTGGCCCATATTATTACATTATACTGCATAAACTTAGCACAAGGGTATATAGTGTGTATTCCATTAATTTGCATTTTATATACTCTCTTTCTAAGCATTCCCATATTTAATCTTCCTCCCATCAGACAATATTGTCCTCAAGAACTGGGAGAAGTTCAACTTGTCCACCTAGGAAAGCACCTCCTACAGCTCTGTGGACACGGTAGACAGAAACTTGGTGTTTTTGATGGAAAGGAAGGGAAAGCAGAAAAGGGAAAGGAATAGGAAAGGGAAAGGGAAGACAAGAAAAGGGAGGAATTAAGGGAAGGGAAGAGAAGGCAGGGAAGGGAAGGGAAAGATGATCTAAAGGAAGGAGGAAGGAAGGGAAAATCTTTACAAAATACAAGGTGTGTACTTTTTTATTTTTTGTGGCTTCTTTTTATAGTGTTAAAAGGATTATTCAGAATTTTCAACCTTATAAATAGAAGCACTTGTACTTCATTATTGTTATTTAAAGAAACAATGGTTCACTTAACCCCAATTGCCCTGCCTTCCCTCCTCCAAAAACAAAACAAAGAAATGACAGACCCTTTAACTCTGAAACAACAAAAATTCATTAATGGTGAAAATTTTGAGAAAACACCAACTATTAAGTAGTTTATCTACTATTTTTATATGGTTACAAAATATCCCCCTTTCCTTCCTCTTTTTGGTGATTTAATTATACAAGAGACAGGTAGAAGGCCAGGAAGAAGGATAAGGGGTGGAGGGAGGGAGAGATCCTAGGACATTCCACAGGCAAGGGGCTAAGGGAAGGATATATGAGCAATGGAGCCTAGTTGAGACAGACTAAGGATAACTCAGACATGAAGGAAACACTAAGGAAGATGCCACTGCAGTAGGTTGTGATAATGAGGGATAGGCTCCTTCATTTCTCCCTTTACTCTTAGGCAGGTTACACAGAACAAAAGGCTCTGATGCAAAGGCTCCTTGGGCTGACATCATTCTCAGACGGTTATCCTCCAGTCTGGTTTCCTGATCATTTCTAATAACCTATTTGTAATAAATTACAGTCTACTGAGCTGAGGATTGTTTTTCTTGGCGAGGTTCACAAATATAAGCCAGAAGCTGCACTTTTTTTGCTTCTTTGTCTGCTTGCCTCTGGGCAAGAAGAGTCCTATAAATAGGGAGGAGGGAGCTAGCTGGCTGTCAATTTTCACACGTGCTTTTAAAGAGATAGGTATACTCTGGGCAAAACCCTTTTTGTCTTTAGATTTGTCCCACATGCTAAACAAAGTGGAGAGTTGAAATTTTTCTAGCTAATTCAGTTCTGCAAAAATCCCATTCCTATCTTTCTACTAAAAATGCCCCTTTCAAATTATATAAATATATGTCATTCAACAACATTGATTGACTGTTCACTATGAACATACTAGGCCAAGAGTTCTTAACTTGGGGTTCACATGAACTATCTCTGTGTCTGTAACTGTATTTCAACACAATTAGTTTTGTACGTGATTCTATGTATTTTATTTTATGCATTTGAAAACACTATTTTGAGGAGTCCATTTTAACCAGACTGTCAAAGAGATCTATACCCCCCAAAAAGGTTGATATTCATGCCCCAGGCATGGTAGAGGAAGTCGAAGAAAATTAAAATTAAAATCTAAGGTGGTCTTTGTAGTTCTGTATATAAATATTAACTGGACCTATGATTGACCTGGTATTGGGAACTTCTACCAAGGTTAACAAGCATGTTCTCTTCAATTTATAGTCTTAAGATTATTGTCTAGAATACTGTAATGTTAATGGAATATGATGATCTTCCCTTTCCATTAATAGGCCCATGTTCCCAGGTCTAAAGGTACACAGGTATTTCAACTACAACTGTGATACATCCTGAGTTACATAGAGCCCATTGGGGGATGAACTTGCTTAGGGAGAAGCTTGCTTAGAGGAAGCTTGCTTGTAGGAAGGCTTTCATACCTTTTGGTACTGAGCTAATTTGGCACTGTCACAAGGATTTTCATACCTTCTGGCTCTGAGCCTATTAGTTGAAAACTATATATACTGGGAGGTTGGTATTTTACTTTGAGGGTTTGCTTATGAGAAGGATCTTTTGATTCCCTGGACATGAGTCTGAGTAGCTATGTGTTAAGATCCCCCTCAACTACTGAGAAGTTTGTGCTTTTCTGGTTGGGTGGTATACGTAGGTGGTTGTATTACTTTGTTCAGATGGTAAGAGCCCTATCTGATGAATCTCTGTGCTAATTTCTCTGCTTGTATTTTCTAGTTACATGTAATTAAAGTAAGATTGTTGACCCCTTTAAAAGTTGTCTTTCCTTTAGAAAAGCAGATCAAAGAACCTGTGCTAGCAGGTCATCCTGGGCATAATAGAGTGCTTGTTAATACAAATACAAAGTTACCCAGGCCACAACAGTCACTATGTGTTGGGAGGAAGAATTTGAATCTAGGTGTTTCTGGATCACTATTCACTACACCACATTGCCTCTGATGATTATATATCGAAAAGAAATAAGACATAACCCTTGCATTAAGAAACCTAAAATCGGAAGATAAAAGTAACTATTGAATAGGCAATTGATAGGTATAGAAAAACCTATTAAGCAGATTAAATTTAATGTAATTTGTAGGTAGGTACCACTGAAGATTCATAATGAAAAGACTAATATAATCAAAACACAAACTACAGTATATTTTCAAAAAATATTTCATAATATTAAATTCAATAAATTTAAAAAAGCTAAGTATATGAAATAAAAGCTTGAGTTTGAATGTAGTCTCTGTCACATATTAGTTGTGTAGTGACTTAATTTTCCATGCTCTAAGTACATCAAAGATTATAATTTACAGATAGGTTGTCAATTTACATCAGTGGAACATGTTTCTCTACTAGAAGTTCCCCATACTGATTAAATCACAGGTCCAGACCAATACATGTATGTGTGTAAGCATACACATAGACATATGGATATATATGTATATCTATATATGGCATTGTACTAAATAGCATGCAAAGGTGAAAAAGAAAATAGCCCTCAAGCATTTAATATCTATTGGAGGCAGGAGGTGATGAGGAATTCATTCAGATAAACTATAAGTAAGGGCACATTAGAGTTAGAGAGATGTTGAACATTCCAGGAGTAAGGAATTATTTGTAGGGGAACCAAGAAAGGTTTCATGATGTTCAGGAAGTATGAAGCTTGCAAAGTCAGTGACTAAGGAGACCAAGAAGAAAAGAGACCTCAAGAACAATCTAATTAGTTCTACAGATTTTTTTGTTAATGTAATGATGAAAAGGTTTCATTATTAGTCATTTTGCAGGTTATGTGGTGTGGGAGGGGGGGGATGATGATTGTTTAGTTGGAAATGTTCCTGGAGTAGGGTATGGAAAGTTGGTGGCAGAAAATGATGTGTATAAATAATCTCTTTTATATTAATAGCACAGGCATTGCTAGTTCCTGGCACCCAATAGGTGCTTAATAAATAACTGTTGATTGGTAAATACAATGAGAAAAAGGTAAAAAAAATGTGAGATTTTTAAAAAGAAGAAAAAATGCTTTTGCTGTTACTTAAATGATTCTTCATTGAGTATTTCAGTAAAAATAACCTTTGTACTATGTATTCTTTTGGATAGGTCTCCTAAAGCCGAACCCTTGATTCTTCCACTTCCACTTCTCATTTATTTGGTATTGACTCTCCTGTAACAAGTGCTTAAAGATTGTGAATGAAAGGCCTTTGAACAGATTTTATTCTTTGTAGAATGGCAGAAAGGAGTTACTGAAATCATGAGAACTGATGAAAAAGAGAAAGGCTGGGCTTCCTTGCTCAGCAACAGGAGCCTTGAACAGATTTAGAGCTTATGATAAATAGCACATTGATAAGAACTTACTTGACTTGTGGCTCATTCCCTCTACACAGCACAGGCATCATACACAAGATTTAGAATCTCAGCGTAGACAGAGAACTGAAAGCCCATTTAGTTCACACTGTACCTGAACAAGAATCTCCCCTAAAATAATTGCACCAAACACATACCCAGCCTTTGCTTTAGACACCCTAGGTAATATGAACCTATCATCTACTGAAGCTGACCATTTAACCTTAGAATACCTCTCTTTGTAAGAAGGTTTTCCTTCTATTAAGTCTGTCTTTAGTCAACATGCATTCTTTGCTCCTAGTTTTGCCTTCAGGGACCAGACAGAACAAACTTAATAATTGGAGAGCATTCTGGGAAGATGCCAGAATAGGTTAGAAGTTTCCGGGCTCTCCAGATTTCCTCCACAAACAGACAGAAATTCTCCAAGAAATGAACGTAAAGCCAAAAAAATAAAGGGGCAAAGCAGTTGTTCCCCCAAATTAACTTGAGAGGACCTTAGAAAGGACAAGACCCCAAATAATCTCTGTTGTCCTTAAGTGTCCCTAATATATTTTAAACAAAGACCATGTCCCCTCTAAGTCTTTGCATTAGCTAGCTAAACAAACCCAGTTTCTGCAACTACTTTTTGTATGACATGGTTTTATTATTATACACACCTTCTTCTACATGTTCTCGATCTTACCATTGCTTTCCTACAGTGCCAGAGCTGAACACAATGTATTCTATAATAATATTACCTACTTCCTGGTATTATTGTAAGGATAAAAGTAGAACATATTGGTAAAGCACTTTGCATGCACCAAGGCACAGTATCATCATCATCATCATTATTAGATGCAATCTGACCAATGAGAATAGAGCAGAAATATCATTTTCCTACTATTGGATAGTATGTCTCTCTTAATGTGTCCTAAGATAAATAATATTAGTTTTTTGGGTATCACATCACACTTTCATTGACTTTTACTGAGTTCACAATTCATTAGAAAAGCTGATCATCTTCAGAGAGGTGATTCTCTAATCTCATTTTACCCATTATACAGAAAAAAACCAAGTATTACATTTAATTTTATCTCTAAAATTTTTATTTTATGAATTCAGTCCATTGTTTTAGTTTGACATTTTTCTGTAACTTAACTCTGCCATTCAATGTGTTTATTATTCCTGCTAGCTAATTTTATTAGCAATTTTGATAAGCATGTCGTCTATATCTGTAGTCAAGTGATAAAAACAAAAAAGAACATAGGTTCAAGATCTCTGGAAAAATGTGCTAGAAAATTTCCTTCCAAGTTGACATCAGAGCAGTCATGGATCCTCTTAGGGTCCTGTCATTCTATCAATTTTGAATGTACCTAGCTCTACTATTGTCTGGCTCACATTTCTTTATTGCAGTCCATAAGAATAGCATGAGAGACTTTATCAAACACTTCATTAAAATCCTGGGGCCTATATCTATTGCATTTCCATGATGTACCAGTCCTGTCAAAATAGCATCATCTATTTTTTAAAGAAATCATTCAGTATAGTGGAAGGAACATAATGGATCCAGAATCAGAAGACCTGGATTCAAATCATAGATCTTCCATTTACTACTTCGGGCACCTTAGTCAATTAATTCACTTAATCTCTCTAGGAATCCATATCCTCATTTGAAAGATGGTACTAGACAGAACATCTCATATCCCTTCCAGATATGGTTTTATATTAAGAAACATGCTGGTCTTTTGTGATCATTGCTTACTTTTCTAAAGATTCAGTAAACATTCCTTCATTAACATTTTCCAGAATTTATCCAGGAATCAAAGTCAAACTCTTTAACCTATATATTTTTTTTACTCTATTAAAAAAAACAAAACATCTAGACATTTATCTATCTCCAGTTCCTCATGTGAGACTTTTCTCATTTTCCACAATTATTCAAAGATCTCTGACAATGGTTCAGCCATTATCTGTTGTACTGTCACCTAGCTAGTTAGATCAAATCAATTAACCTTTCTGTTTCAAATTGTGATCTATTAACTAGGATGTACAGACACATAGTGCCTCCAAATTACTTAATGCAGTTTTTAGTTATTGGAGCTTAAAACTGCACTAAGACTTTTGGAATATACTACATATGGAATATACTACATATGATACATACACCTCACCACCAATCCCAGCTCAATGAACTCCAGTGGTCCCCTATTACCTCCAGGATCAAACATAATGTTTTCTGATTCCATTCAAATGTATTCAAAATTTGGCCCATTCCTACCATTCTTTCATGTACTACACCTCATTCTACACAGTCTGTGATCCAGCTACACTGGTCTACTTTCAGTTCTTCAAACACTATTTTCCATCTATATACATACACACACACACACACACACACACACACATATCGGGAGTCTTTACTCCCTCAATGTAGTTCTTATTTTCCCTGGCTTCCTTCAAGACTCAAGTCAACTCTTACCTTTGGAAATAAAAGACTTAACCCTATCTTAGAAAAATAATTGGATCAAGTCATAAACGTGCTCCCAAAGGGAAAAAAAGAAGTCTAGGTGGATTTGCAAGTAAATTTGACCAAACATTTAGAGAATAATTAATTTCAATATTATATAAACTGTTTGGGGGGAAAAAAAGGTAAAGATGGAAAACAACCAAATTCCTCATATGACACAAATATGCTTTTGATATGAAAACTGAAAAGAGCAAAACAGAAAGAAAACTAAAATCCAGTTTTCCTAATGAATATTAATACAAAAATTTTCAATAAAGTATCTGCAAATAGATCAAAACAATATATTGCAAAGATCATACACTATGACTATGCTGGATTTTTAACAAGAACACAGTGCAGGTTGAATATTGGTAAAATTATAAACATAATTGACCATATCAATAAGAAAAACAGGGAAAACTATTATTATATAAATAGATGCAGAGAAAAGCTTTTGGCAAAATACAACACTCATTCTTACTTTAAAAAAAACACTAGAAACATAGGAATAAATGGAGTTTTTCTTAAAATGGTAAGTAGTATCTAAAACCAAGAGCAAGCATTTTCTATAATGGAGATAAATTAGAAACCTTTCCAATAAGATCAGGGGTAAAGTAAGGATATCCATTACCATTATTATTGAATATTGTGCTAGAAATGCTAGCTATACAAATAAGACATGAAAAGGAATAAGCATAGACAAAAAAGGGGAAAAAACTATCACTTTATAACAGATACTTCTAGAGAGTCAATTTAAAAAATCACTAGCTTAAACAATTAACAGCTTCAGCAAAACAGCAGGATATAAAACAAACCCACACAAATTATCACTATTTCTGTATAGAGTATTACCAACAAAAGCCAGCAGGAAGATAAAGAAAGAGAAATTCCATTTAAAATAACTACAGATTACAGAGTCTGAAAATGGTGAAGACTAACTGTCCACTGAAAAGCAAGCTCATGGAGTCTAGAAGATGGACATATACAACAGAGATGTAGAGTGGAGAGCCCAGTGGCTGAATGAGCCCATTCTAGCAGTGGATGTTACACAGCAACAAAACAACCAGCCCAGTCCAGTCCAGCAGCAGGAAAGCCTGATGAGGAGCCAGATCTACAGCCAAGAGAACTGTTTGACCCATAAGTAGAGCACAGACCTGGGCAGCTAAGATTCCACATCTATAAGGAACCAACCCATATAAGAAACAGACCAACTTGTCTGTCACTGATGATCCATCCCACAGCAAGGAGCCTCCAGAGAAAGAAAGGACATTAAGTGCCTTGCAATGTATTCACAGTTGTGATTTGCTTTGATCATATGAGTTTTCTATAGATGTGCTTCAACATGATTGTACTTTAAGTTCATTCCCATTTTTCTTCTCATAAAGTCTTTATGTATACTTTTTAGACAGTGTGCCCCAGGTTTTGGGGGGTGGGGTGATTTTCAATTACTGATTTTGCTGTGGCATTTGAAGAAATGTCTTTGCCACTGCCTGGGTTATCTGTGAAATAAAAGCTGGGCCATTGTCACTCTGTAAGGAGACAGGCAAGCCTCCCCTCCCCCCACAAAAAAAAATAACTACAGATAGTATAAAATACTTAGGAGTCTACTTGCAAAGATATACACAGGAACTAGATGGACACAATTACAAAACACTTCACACATATAAAGACACATCTAAATAAAAGAAGAAATGTTCATTTTTTCATTAGTAGGCCGTCAATATTTTTTTTAATTGACAGAGCAACTTAATAAGTTCCATACCAATCAGACTACCAAAGAATTACTTTATAGATCTAGGGAAAAAAATCATTTGAAAGAATAAAATATCAGAATATTAAGGGACTCAGTGGAAAAAAATGTGAAAACAGGGGGCCTAACTGTACCAAATATCAAACTATTTTACAGAGCAGTAATCATCAAAATAATTCAGTACTAGATAAGAAATAGTATGGTTGATGGACAGAACTGGCTAGGTAAACAATATACCTAGCAAAGGAGTATAGTGTCCACTGTTTGACAAAAACTGCTGGGAAAACTGGAATGTAGTCTGATAGAAACTAGGCATAGACCATTATCTTACATTATATTCAAAGTAAGCACAATATGGCTACATAGCTTAGACATAAAATGGTAATGTAATATCATCAGCAAATTACAGAAGTAAGGGAGAAATTACTAGCTAGATCTATAGATAGAGGAAGAATTTATGACTGAAAAAGGTGTAGAGAGGTCCATGGGAAGTAAAATGGATTATTTTGATTACATAAATTAAAAAAGTTTTTGATGAACAAAACCAATGCAGCCAACATTAGAATAAAAGTAGGAAACTAGGGGTGGCTAGGTTGTGCAGTGGGTAAAGTGCTGGCCCCAGAGTCAGGAGGACCCAAGTTTGGTTCCAGCCTCAGACACTTAACACCCATGCATACGCACACACACAAATAGATGTGTAACCTTGGGCAAGTTACTTAACCCCAATTGCCCTCCAAAAAGGCAAAAAAAAAAAGTAGGAAACTAGGGGAAAATTATAGTAACTTTCTCTAATAAAGGACTCATTTCCCAAATATATGGAAATTTTTCTCAAATTTATAAAAAATTGGAACCATTTCCCAATTGACAAATGTTCAAATAATATAAACAGACAGTTTTTAGAGGAAAATATTAAAGTTATCAATAGTCATTTTAAAAGATGTTCCAAATCACTAATAACTAGAGGAATGAAATTAAAACAACTCTGAGGTACCACCTCAAACCTTTTGGATTGGCTGAAATGACAGAAAAGGAAAAAAATGCTTAAGGTGATTTGAGAAAATACATATACTAATAAATTGTTGATGGAACTGTGAATTAGTCTAACCATTCCAGAGAATAATTTGGAATGAAGCCTACAGGTCTATATAACTATGTATATCTTTTGTTCCAAAAATAACTAGTTTCTATTAGGTCTATACCCAAAGGAGATTAAAGAAAAAGGAAAAGGACTCTCGTATGTACAAAAATATTTATAGCAGCTCTTTTTTTTCTGGTGGCAAATATTTGGATACTGAGGTCATGCCCATCAATGGGAGAATAGCCGAATGAATCATCGCATATGAATGTGAGGAAAATCCTATTGTCATGTAAGAAATGGTGAAGGAAATGGTTTTAGAAAAATCTGGACTGAATTACATGAATTGATGCAAAGTGAAGTGAGCAGAATCAGGAGAATATTCTACATAGTAACAGTACTATTGTAAAGATAATTGATTACAAAGACTTAGAGCTCTGATCAATAAAGCTCCAAAGAATTCCTGATATAAACTGCTCCCTATCCACAAAGAGAGAATCAATGGATTCAGAGCGCAATTCGAAGCATTATTTTGACTTCATTTATTTTTGTTTTGTTTTTTTTTCTCACCAGAACATGGTTGATTTGGAAATATTTTTACATGACTTCATATCTATAATGAGTACCATAATTCTTACCTTCTTATTGGGGGGAGTGAGGGAAAGAGGGAAAGAATCTGGAACTTAAAATTAATTTTAGAAAATCTCTCCTCATTGAAGAGGCTTTACCTAGTCCTCAACTGTCCTAGTCCTCAATCCTAATGCCTTCTATTTTTGAATTAACTTCCATTTACTCTGTATAGATTTTGTGTTTAACAGTTAGTTACATGTTGCCACTCATACTAAAATTTATGGGTTTTGATGGCAAGGACTGTATTTTTTTTTTTGGTATATCCAGCACTTAGCAAAGTTTTTTTAGCATTAGTAAATATTTGTTGGCTGATTGACTGATTTCCTCCTTCTCTTGAGTGCCATTGCTACTTCCTCCAAAAGCATATCTGAGTCTATGACCTTATATATAGTTGAAGTAAGATGCTTCTATTGTTCTTGATTGTAAGGGAGAATTTATGATTTTTTTCAAAATTTTCTAGTTTTTTTAATCTTTTACTTTCATTTTAATGCTATTATGTCTTTCTTAAATTGGATCAGAAGGATTGTCATTTTCATTATATTGGCATAGCCCAACCATGATCACCAAATTTTTCCCTAATTATTTTTCATTTCTATAGAGTACTTTGTGTTGTACTTTTATAGATTTCATTTATATCTTCTTATGCTAATTTCCAGATATCTTACCCATTTTCTCATTATTTTGAGTTGGATTTCTCTTATTATCATTTCCTTACAAATTTCTCTTCTGTTATAGTAGAAGTAGTTTGTAAGGATTTATATTGCTATTTTTCTGTAGCTAGTAATTGTCTCAATTAGTTTCTTTACTGATTCTTTGAGGTTGTGAAATCAAACTATTAAGATGTTGTAAATAGGAATAATATTGTCTTTATTGAAGTTTATAACTTTAATTTCATTTTTTTGCATCATAATATTTCTAGAACTATGTTAGAGTAATATCATGAAGCAGGAACATAGATATTTTGCCCATTGGGAAAACTTCCAAAGTTTTGCTGTTATAAATAATGATAGCTCTTAGTTTCATAGACATACTTTTGATTATGCTAAAGAATTATTCTTCCACATTATTTTTTCTCTCTCTTCTATGTTTGAAATAACTACTAATGATTTTATTAGCCATTTGAACAACCTAACATTGTTTTTCCAGTTCCAATTTTTTTTTATTTTAAAGTTCATTTAATACTCCTCTGGTTTTCAGGATTTATATTTTTTGTATTTTTCTTATGATATTTAATTTTTTGTTGGTTTTAAATCAAATGCTCAGTAAACTGCTTTTTTTTCTATTTTGTTAAAACCAGCTCATGAAATACAAATTTTTCTATTAAGACTGCTATAGCTACTATAATTGTAATGACATCCACCAAATTTTGGTATATCGTTCCATTTTTTATAATTCTCTTTTTCATAATTATTGTTTCTTTTTTCTATACTTGGCTCGTCTCATAATACAGGGTCCCATTACTTCCCCATTATTCAGGTCTATATCTTTTATTTATATTTTCTTTATTATTATGTTATTTTGTAAGTGTTGGGTTCATTATTTCTGATTTTTAACATTTGTTTGTGGCTTCTTTATATCCTAAATAAGGTATGAAACATGCAATCTGTGGGCCACAATACTCCTGAAGATGGAACTGGATTAAAATATAATTGGGAAATATTTAACAAAATAAATAAAACTACAATAAAGCATTGTTAATGCTAATATTCATTTTTTTTCTAAGTTAGCACAATGCCAGCAGGGATCCTTATTATAGTTTAGTGGCCTTCATTTATATTTGAGTTTGACAATGTGTTAGAAACATAATTTTTGTAAAGTTTTTCTATGATGTTGAGAAATATGCAAATTTTTTAACATTGCTATTGAGAAATCTTCATAGGTCTTTCAAAACTAATTTTCCTAGCTATCTGTTCAACCCTTTCTTTTCCTTCTGGCATATGTTGTCTTGACTTTACCTAGCTTAGAAATATATTAATTTTTTCTAAGATTTAATACATTAAAATATATTAAATATTATTATATTACCTCTAATCTCCTTTTCAAATCACCTTTTTATGACATGCCATTTGGTATATTTATATCAAGTAATGATACTTTTTCATAGTCTATGGGGCCTTTAAAATAATATTATTACTTTGTCTCACTTGATATTACAATTGTTTTATTGTTGCTTTATTTAAAACAATTATGGCATCAACAGAATATGAGATTTTCTTTCAAATTCTAATTTTTTACTTTATACCATCTGTATATTTTATAGTGCTTTCTCCTTGACCTGGGAGCTTTAGATTTTGGCTATATTATTCCTGGACATCATGATTTGGGGATTTTTTTCAGGAGGTGATTGGTGGTTTCTACTTGCCCTCTGGTTCTAAGGGATCTGGGCAGCTTTCCTTTATAATTTTTGCAATATGACACCTAGGCTCCTTTTTGGTTCACAGCTTTAGGTAGACCAATAATTCTTAAATTATCTCTCAAATTTCCAGGTCAGTTGCTTCTCCTATGAGATATTTCGCATTTTCTTCTTTTTTTTTTCAGACTCCTGACTTTATTTTATTGTTTCTTGATATCTCATAAAGTCATTAGCTTCCACTTGACCAATTCTAATTCCTAAGGAATTATTTCCTTTGGTAAGATTTTGTACCTCTTTTTCCATTTGGCCAATTCTGATTTTCAAGGAGTTATTTCTTCAGGGGTCTATAGAGAGCACACAACAAAACTATCATTTAGATTTTTGCATATGAATTTTCCCCTGAAAAACAAGGATTCATCTCAGAACATGGAACCATTAGCTTTATTCTCTTGTATTTCAGTATAATATTTAAGAAAAATGTTTATAGTAAACAGACTATAAGAACCCTGAACATAAGAACTGTATTTTGCCTAAAATTTTTATTTCTCTGAGTGCCTACAACTTTGCACTAGAAACACACCATTAGTACAAAATAAATCTTTGCTGTAGTGTATAAATTCATAGAATATTAGTGTAAGAAAGAACCTTAAAGATTAGTTTAGATCCTCCATTTTATAGATAAGGAGAATGAGGTCCAAAGAGAGGAAATTGCTTCCTTAAATCATATAGCTAGTTGCTAGCATATCCAGATTACAAACCAAGTCTCCTAACTCCTAATTCTGAGCTCTTCCCACTATCTAATTTGCTTTATGGATAGTCTCATATAAGAACTAAATAGTTCAAAACATGCTTATATATCTCATTAGAGAGGTTATTCCTAAAACTTAGATTAACACAAAACATGGTATAAAGGATTGATGTTCATGTGCGTTATGTATGCCTTGAGTTTTCTAAATGCAGCTCAGAAGAGTCAAAAAATCCCATGAACTTCCCTGGTCAATGGAGGGAAAGAATTAACAGAATCTCCAGTTTGACTCCTTCTCACCAAATGTTAGTTTCAAAAAAGAACATCACAAATTGGGAATAGCAAGTAAACTAATTTATCTGAGCAAATAGCAAACAGAAATTCAAGAAGTTATAAAGATTAGAACATACCCACAAATTACAAAGAATGAATCAGTTCTCCATCTGGAGCCATTTTCCAAACAAAAAATGGAAATGTTACATAGATTTGGAGATTAGATAGATGATAGATAGATAGATAGATAGATACATACATACATACATACATACATACATACATACATAGGTAGATAGATAGATGATAGACAAATAGATAGAGGAATACAATGAATCCACTTACCAGCTAGGAGTCTCAGTTCTACTTAAGATTTCACCCAAAGGGAAATTCCTCAAAGTCTCTACAGTAGTAAGTTGGAAATTAGGGATATGTTGAGAAGCTAATTATGCCTATAGTTTCCAAAGTCTTTCATTCTCTACTCCAATATCTGAGATTGGTCCTGTATAGTCTCTAAAACTTTGAATACCTCATCTCAAAAAGACAAATAAAGAATTCCTCTCTCTTCCTTATCTTCCTCTCACTATTTCATAAAGCATTGCATCAAGCATCTTCTCTATAATAAGGAGAGTCTTATGTAAAACATACTGGGTTTGATTGGAAATCCAGGATATCTTAGTTACTGTATTTTACTATATAGAAGCAAAATTAAATCCAGCAAAGTTACTGTTTTCCGAAAAATTCTAAATGAAGAATATTTTAAAGATTCTCTGCATTTCACAGAATGGCCTTTTATCATAGAAACAGATTTAGAACTTGAAAGGACCGTATATGTCCATCTAGCCCAACCCTTAACCTTACCTCATTTTATAGATGAGGACAATGAGACAAAGAAGTTCAGTGACTTACCTAGGGTCCCAGAGCTGGCAAGTATTTGAAGACAATTTAACCCCAAGTCTTTCTGACCCCAATCCCAACACTTTTTCAACTTTAACTTCTATCACTTTCTCAAGATCTCTCAGGTAGTAAAAAGCAGAGCTACAGTTTCAATATTGGTCCTCAGTTTCAGATGCTTGGCTCTTTTTGCATCATACTGCCTCCCTGTTTCTTGTTACTGCTGTTAATGCTATCATTATTGAGAAAAGTTGGGATTTGAGATTTTTTTTTTAATTTTTAAAAGCCCTTTTATTTCTTATTTTGGCACTCTGCTTTATTTCTTGTACTGTATCTTCTATGTATTTAGGTACTACAGAACTTGGAGAAGACCATCAGTTTAATTCATTATAAAATATCCTAGCCCTTTTTTTCTGAAAAGATGTCCTGAGGAGGTTGTCCCTGATAGATCCTCATATCATATGTCGCTGTGTAAAGCTTGTACATTGGACTCCCAGAATTTACATTCCACTGGTGTGTTATAAATAAGTAATAAGAACAGATTAGAATTATGCATTTACACCTACTTGTGAGAGTGAGATGCATAATTCAGAAGTGGTGAATCCTGATCCTTAAGAGAATGGTGAAGACTTCGATCCCTAGAGTTCAAATCAAGCTGTGTATTTTTTCCTCCACTCCCTACTACCCCATGCTGTTTTCTTTATTTTACTGATTAATCTAAATCTACAGCTAGGGGCTTTTTGGGCCCCAAGCTCTATAGAAATGATTCTCCATTAAGGATCTTTTCCTATACTCCTTATTCAGACAGAACTGGTATGGAAACATGTGTTTTCCTGTTTTAAAGCAAAGAATTACAAAATATGCTCTGAACATTGATCTCTAAGCAGTCCAGAGGCTATCTGATATCTTTATTTTATATATTTACACCAAGAAAATGTAAAAGAAAATGTTATTCAACCTGAATAACTTACTTATGATATTAGAAAAACAACTAACGGTGCATTAAATTTAAACAGAACCATTTCAATGTTTTGGCAAATTGAAGTAATTACCTAAGGTCTCCTTCTAGGTGACAGGAAAGGGTAGGAATGGGATTGAAGGTGCTGATTCAGAGAAGGGGGAAGATAATGAGATGGTACTAGAAGAGCTGGCCAACAGTAAAGCAGCCTAGAGACTGTGATCCCCTCCCCATTCCACCATTTTCTCATAGCTACATTTTACTTTTGTGACAGCTCTTCCTTTAATTTCCCCCTCAAGGTTTCCCTTAGTCAATATTAAGAGACACATTGGTTGAAAGAATAACCAATTTGATTTGCCCTGGCCCTTCACTCCCCCAAAGATGGTCCTGAATGTAAAATAATCTCTCGTTGAGAGGAGCTCACTATTTTAATAAGGGACATTGGACTTCCATTCAGAGGACTAGAATTCAAATCCTGACTCTGTCACTTACTCCCTCTCAGTGCTTTCATCTGTAAAAAGGAGTAGCTGGACTTAGGGATGTTTCCATTTCTAAATCTATCACCCTGGATATTTTTTGAGAAATAAGACATGAACCAAAGAAAAGTTAAATCTGAGTACAAGGTTCCATATCTGACTATTCTCCCCACCCTTCCACCCTCTCTCTCTTATCACTTGAAAATTTCACTTACTCCTGAAGGTTCAGAGACCACTAACTCTCTACAGGTGAATCAAAAATCTCTACCTACATTCCTGACCTCTCCTTGAGCTCCAGCTCCACATCTTCAGGCTACTAGAGAACCTTTCATCCTGGATGTCCCATCAGCACTTCAAAATAAGCATGGCTAAAAGCAGACTTATTATTTTTCTTCCTCTGAATCTGTTCCTCCTTCTACCTTTACAATTCCTTTCAGTGGAAACAGATTCTTTGATAGGCATTTACCACCCCCTTGCCATCTGGTGCCAATCTACCTTTTCAGCCTTTTCCCTTATAACATTCCAGCTAGGAATTGAGTGCAACGTGGTACAATGGAGAGAGCCCTGGCCTAGAGTCAGGAAGACCTAAATTCAAATCCAGTCTTAGATACTTACCAGCTGTGTGATTCTGGGTAAGTCACTTAATCTTTGCCTGTTACAGTTTCCTAAAGTGTAAAATGGAGATGACAATAATAGCACCTACTTCCCAAGGATGTTGTGAGGATAAAATGAGATAATATTTGTAAAGCACTTAGCACAGAGCCTAGAACATAGTTGTAACTTATTAAGTATTTGTTTCCTTCCTTCCTAAATGGAACAATTCTGCCTTCATATGCACATCTCTCTCCATGCTTTTATTAAAGATATCCCAAATATACACCCTACACAGCCTATTTATCACTGGACTTGGGATCAAGAACTGGATTTAAATCTCATAATTAATATTTACAACCTGTGATATGCATATATAGGTGTATATAACATATATATGCATAAATATATGTGTATGTACATATATGTGTATACATGTATACATACATATGTGTGTTTGTGTATAAGTCCTCCAAGCCTCATTTCCTTACCTTTAAGATGAGGATAATAATATCTGTACTATGATACCTTAACAAGGTTATAAATATGAAGCTTAAATGAGAAAATGTATAAAAAGCATTTGTAAGTCTTAAATTACTCTCTGAATGTCAGCTTTCATTACTACTATTAGCATTATCATCTTTATTATAACCCAACTCCAAGGCCACTTACTCTACAAAACCTTCTCCAGTTCCCCATGTGAGGTCACAAAACACTGAACTTTGTTCCTTCAAAATACATAACAATTTTGGTACATCATAATTTACTGGGAGCATATCATTACCCTTAGAACAATATTATGAATGTAGTATTCCTTAAAAATATTTGTTGAATTAAGATGAATTGAATTCAGGGACAGATATAATTAAATATTTGATTAATTTATGAGACAAAATATGCCAGAAAAAAGAGGAGGTTTGGGGGAAGGGGCTTTCAGAAAAAGCACTTTTCATCCTTTAAATATATATTCAATGTTTATCATTTATAACTACATCATATAGAGTTACCTATTTTATAGATTATCAACTTAATATCTAGAAGGTCTCTGTTTCATTTTGAACTGTGCAGGCATTGGTTTAATATGACAGATCACTAAATACTTCACCAAACAATTTTGAATGATAATTTGTAGTCTAGTAATTTCAATCATTTTAACAAGGAGTATTTGGTGAAAGAATCCATTGATTTACAATCAGTCTCTTTTATAAGTGGCCAGATTTCTGTGTAGACAAGGCCACAGTTCAAATGTTAAACTATAGCGCTTATCCTACAACCCCACACTCCCATGGAATCATTTATTCATTAAAACAATAGCATCTGTATTTCTGCCAATTTTAATAGATGTTTCTAATTCTCTCAAAGAATACATGGAATACTTACTCCTATTTTCCTCATCTTAAACTAAATTTTGTATCTGATATCAGCAGCATTTAAATGCTGTTTTATTATTAAATATCATGAAACTTATCAGTCATTTCCAAGATAAATTCTCTACTCAGAGAAAAGAAAAGGCTGCAATCTATTGATGCTGCTGTGGCCAATCAGTCAATAAACATTTATTAGGTACTACTATGGGCCAGGTATTATGTAAAGAAAGGCAAAATACAGTCTTTGATCCCAAAGTATTCACAGTCTAATTGGAGTAACAACATGTTCACAACTATGTACAAAGCTAGGTGTAGTAATGGATGGAGTACTGGACCTGGATTCAAGAAGACCTGAGTTCAAATCCAACCTCAGACACTTCCTGACTGTGCAACCCTAGGCAAGTCACTTAACGTCTGCTTGCCTCAGTTTACTCATCTGTAAAATGGAGATACTAATAGTACTTAACTCCCAGGATTGCTGGGAGAATCAAATGACAACATATTTGTAAAGTGATTAATGCAGTGCCTGGGACATAGTAAACGCTACATGTTAATTGTATACTTGATACATTGGAAATGACTGATAGAAAAGATGGCAATAGAATTAAGAGGGATTGGAAAAGGATTCCTTTAGAAAGTGGAATTAGCTGGGACATGAAGGAAGCCAGGAGACAGAGATGAAACCAGGTCTGGGGTCTACCCAGTGAAATGCGCAGAGTCAGGAGATAATTTCATGTTTGAGAAAAGAGTTCGGGGTCAATGGATCATGGCATACATGGAGAAATATAAGAAGAGACTGGAAAGATTAGGTGGGGTGGGAGGAACAAGTTATAAAGGTCTTTCAATGTCAAACAGAGGATTTTCTTTGATTCTAGAGGTAAAAGGGAGCCATACGATTTTAATGAGTAGGGAGAGAGGCATGTGACATAGTCAGATCTGCTCTTTGGGAAGATTCCTTAGACAGCAAGGTAGAAGATAGATTTGTGGTAGGAAACCAACTTACAGACTATTAAAATATATCATCATTGGTACATGAAGAATCAGATTATTTTTGTCATAATAGGTCTCTTTTATTAATTAAATTAATAGATATTAAAGATCTAGTCTATATACTAATAAGACATCTTACAGATCTGGAGATGAATCACAATCACACTTAAGGGAGTACTTCTAGACACTATCAGCAAAATATTTCTATCTGAAAAGTATTTTATTGAAATGTCTTGGCCAACAGTGTGTTCCATATACATCTAGTTTTTAAATATAATAATGAGTAAAAAAAAACAAATTTAATGAATCACCATTTGAAAATCAGTCTATTATAAAAGCATTATAGGGTAATAACGGCTTTAATAACATGAATAAACAAAGTAGCTAGAATGAGCTCACTTTTATCTTATCCATTCACAGTTCTCATCAACACCAATTCTTTGAGAAGGGTCAGTGAATGCTGAACTTGGCAAGAACCATGGCGTCATTAAATAGAGGCCAAAGAGAACTTACTTATCTGTGAACCTCACATATCCCTAGAGTACAATGTAAGTTCCTAGAGAACAGAGACTATATCCTTTTGGTCTTCATATCCCCCCAACAACTATCACAGTTCTTTGCACAGAGTAGGTATTTAATAAAAGTTTGGTGGATTGAATGATTATCTAATGCATTAAAAGTTTTGCTCTTTGTTAAGATAATAATACTTATTTGCTTTTACGAACAAATTCCTAAATTCTTGCTTCTTAAAAATACACAAAAAAAATCTATACACCATACAATGGGGAAAACATTATATTTGGAGTAAAAAAATTTGGAATCTCAGCTCACCTACCTACTACTATTAGCTTAGACAAGTAATTTAACCTGAAGGCATCACTTTTCTCCTTGGTAAATTAAGAGGGTTTAGAGGACACTTCAGATTATCTCTAAAGTCCCTGTCAGATTCTAAATTCTATGAATCTATGGAATACATATTTCTGTTGAGCTGTTGAGAGATAGCTTGATGCATACATGCCTCATTTATTGTGCTTTGCTTTATCACATTTCACAGATATTACTTTTTTTCTTTAAGCAAATTGAAGGTCTGTGGTAACTTTGCATTGGGCAAGTCTATTGGTGCCATTTTCCCAACAGTTCATCTGTGTCACATTTTGGTAATTCTTGCAACATTTCACACTTTATCATTATTATCATATTTGTTATGGTGATCCATAACATCTTTGATGTTGCTATTGTAATTGCTTTGGGGTGCCAAGAACCGCACCCAAAGAAAAGAGCAAACTTAATTGATAAATGTTTTGTGTGTTCTGACTGCTCCACCAATTGATTTATTCCTGTCTCTTCCTTTTCTTCAGGCCTCCCTATTCTCTGAGATACAATGATATGAAAATTAAGCCAATTAATAACCCTACAATGGCCTCTAAGTGTTCAAGTGAAAGGAAGCATCAATTGATGTAACAAACATCATTGTTGGCTCATTTTAAGAAATTGCCCTGGCTACTCTAACCTTTAGCAACTACCACCCTGTTAAGTCAGCAACCATCAACATTGAAGCAAGACCCTCTGCTAGCAAAAAGATTACAACTCACTAAAGGCTCAGACAATGATTAGTATTATTTTAGCAATAAAGTATTTTTTAATTAACGTATGTACATTGGGTTTTTTTAGACATACTACTATTGCACCCTTAATAGACTATAGTAAAGTAAAAACATGACTTGTATATGCACTGGGAAGCCAAAAAACTTACGTGATTAAATTTATTGCTGTAATGGTAATGGGAAATTGAAGATCTTCTCTGCTTTGAAAAATCTTCCCTGCTCGCTAATAGGCTGAAAGTAATCATATGGAGCCTGCGGTGGGAGGAGTTTACTGAAGGGGGGAGCAGAACCCACAGGAAATTGGGAGTCAGAGTAGCTAGATCGTGGGAGAGAGAGTAAACACACAAGGAGACAGCTAGGCTTTTGAGTGTTGGTTTGTGGGAATGCTAAAAGATGGTGTGGTTTTCTGCTGTGTTGTAGTGTATTAAGTTCTATGTTGCTATGGGGGATTCAGTTTCCTGGTGTTGAAATCTGCTTTTCTGGTGTCTGAATAAATGTTTTGCTTCTGTCTTTTATATGGAAAATCTGTTATATTTTGCAATTGAGAAATATGCCAGCATATTTATAGTCAATGTCAGTGCTGTGAATATTGTATTGATGCTACAATTGCAACATTCACTTTGGGCCCTGGAACCAAACTTCAATATCTCTAAGACATGCCTGTATAGTGAAAGAGTACTAGGCTTGGAGTCAGGAGACTTGGATTTATATCCAGACTCTGACACTAACAACAATATCTGTATGAATACAGAGAGGTCATTTAATTCTCTGAACCTCGGTTTCCTTATCTGTAAGTTAGTTACAATAAGACATACACCATTGACTTTACACAGTTGTTGTGAGAAAAGTGCTTGGTAAACTTAAATCATTATATAAATGTGAGTAATTATTATTTTACATAACAATTCAGATGCCTTGCCAGATTCAGAAATGCACTGTTTTATGTGGCATAGCTCTTTATCACATACTTATTTCAACCACTTTAATTTATATTGCCTCAATAAATTACAGGATAAAATGTTAAATGGTTCCGGAAGAATATTTGTGCAAAATTACAAATCTTGCTGTATCTACATTGATGGAAACTTGAACTACTTATGATAAGGGCTAATTTAGTAAAGAGCTCAAGTTTCACTGATTAAATAACAAATTATAAAGAGAAATTAGTAGCAAAGTACTTATAGACATCAAATTCAAGATAATACATTATCTCTAGAGTTTCAGCCATTGGTTTAGAATTCTTGCTTTCCTAAATCCTCCTTTCTTCACTACAAGCCTTCAGATGCTATAAAGAAAATTACTGATTTGAAGAAAAAAAATGACAATACTGAAAAATAGAGTCTCCATACAAATGTTCATTCACCATATCCATCTGATGAGCAGATGAAAGAAATCAACAAATACCCATGTATCCTGCCTTAGTTATAGGCATTATTCCATCTTTTTTAATATATGGCTTATGATTCTACCATCATTGAAAATACAATGAACCCCTTTTCTTAGATGTTAAATGACAGTCATTTTAAAAGATCTTGAATTTCTGCATTATTTAAAAAATTCCAACCTGGTATTTTTATCAAATGTTATTATTAATATTAATTCGTGGTTCATGAGGAAATTTTATGGGCAGTATAACTTCTTAAAATAGTTTATTTATGATGAAAAATCTGAATAAAACTATAATTAAAGTAAAATTCAAAAAGGCAAATTTGGCATCCAGACTTCAATTTTTATGAAATGCTTTTATCGGAAGAAGATTGTCATAAATGTTATATTTTTGTGCTAGAGTTCAGTGCTGGCATATATAGGTTTATATATATGTAAACAATGGAGATGATTTATATAAAAAAACACTTGGTTTAAGTTTCTAGCAATAACTCAAATGGAGCAAAATCTCTTAAAATAATATGCATACATATATTTATATATAGACACAGGTACATACATTTATAAAATCTCTATGTTTAGAGTCCCAATCTGATACAATTTATAAACTCTATCCTCTTGATTTTTGCATAAAAGAGCTACAAAAGTGGCAGCAAGTGGCTTTTTAATCTCCTCAACATGAAATGGATATTCAACTATTTGCACATTTGGCACTATATCCTGAGGAGATGCAAGTGGATACATACTTCTACAATGGGAGTAAAAAAGAATACAAGAATATTATCATTCCAAATATACTGGTAGACCTTAGGCTATGCAAGGCAGGATTTTCTGAAACATACTTGTTTCTCTCCACCTAAAACTTTTTTTTTTTGCTTCTGAGAAACTATATGAAACTATAAAAGGTGATACATGTAAAAAGTAAATTAGCAACAGAATATGACGTCAAATCTTTTATTTGTAAATACACTGGGAGAGGATGATGTTTATCATTTTTAAATGATCTCTAGATCATAAAATTAAAAAAATCAGGGCAACTAGGTGGCACAGTGGATAGAACACTGGGCTTGGAATGAGGAAAAACTCATCATTTCAAGTCCAGCCTATTTGAAGGAATCAAATTAGGCAAAAAAGAGACTAAGCTATCACTCTTTGCAGATGATACGATGATATACATAGAGAATTTTAGAGAATCAAGTAAAAAACTACTTGAGATAATAAACAAATTTGGTAAAGTTACAGGATATAAAATAAACCCACATAAGTCCTCGGCATTCCTATATATCTCTAATGAAATCCAACAGCAAGAGATAGAAAGAGAAATCCCATTTAAAGTTACTGTAGACATTATAAAATATTTGGCAATCTACCTGCCCAAACAAACCCAGAACTTATATGAACACAATTACAAAACACTTTTCACACAAATAAAGTCAGATCTAACTAATTGGAAAAACATCAATTGCTCATGGTTGGGTCAAGCTGATATAATAAAAATGACAATTTTACCTAAATTAAATTACATATTTAGTGCCATACCAATCAATCTACCAAAAAATTACTTTGTAGAGCTAGAAAAAATAGTAGCAAAATTCATTTGGAAGAACAAAATTAAAGGCAGAATATCAAGGTAATTAATGAAAAGTGCTAGGGAAGGTGGCCTAGGCATACCAGATTTTAATCTGTATTATAAAGCAACAGTCATCAAAACTACTTGGTACTGGCTAAAGAGTAGAGTAATGGATCAATGGAATAGATTGGGTACATAAGACTCAGCAGCCAATGACTAGAGTAATCTACTGTTTGATAAACCCAAAGACCCTAGTTTTGGGGATAAGAACACACTATTTGACAAAAACTGCTGAGAAAACTGGAACATACCGTGTTTCCCCGATAATAAGACACTGTCTTATTATATTTTTTGGACAGAAAAACACCAGAGGGCTTATTTTCAGGGGAGGGCTTATTTTAATGAACATTGACAGCAATTTTAATAAACAGGTAAATGTGAACAAAAATTGTACCTTTATTCAATAATGAATTCAATAAATAACAGGATGATGCGCTCACTGCTGCAGCTCTGATTGGATGCAGCTCGAAGCGCGGCATGGTATCACGGGGGGGGGGGGGGGGTGCAAACAGGGGGGCCCGTAATGTAGCATGTAGCACAGAGAATCACCTTCACTCCAGTAGCAATCTCAATAGGGCTTATTTTCGGGGGAGGGCTTACTTTAGAGGAATCTTACACAGTAAGGGGAGGGCTTATTTTCGGGATAGGTCTTATTATCGGGGAAACACGGTAGTATGACAGAAATTGGGCATAGACCAATATCTAAAACTGTACACCAAAATAAAGTCAAAATGGGTGCATGATCTGGGTATAAAGGTTGATACTGTGAGCAATCTGGTAGAGCAAGGGATAGTTTACCTGTCTATCTATGGAGAGGGGAAGACTTCATGATGAAACAAGAGTTAGAGAGCATTATAAAATGTAAAATGGACAGTTTTGATTATATTAAATTGAAAGGCTTCTGTACAAATAAAGCCAATTTTACCAACATTAATGTTACCAACATGAAAGTGGAAAATTGGAAAAGAATTTTTACAACCAGTGTTTTTGATAAAGGGCTCATTTCTAAAATATACAAAGAATTGAGTCAAATCTATAAGAATACAAGCTACTCCCCAGTCTATAAATGGTCAAAGGATATGAAGAGGAAGTTCTCAGAAGATGAAATTAAAGATATCTATAAGCATATGAAAAAATGTTCTAAATCACTAGTAATTAGAGAAATGAAAATCAAAACAACTCCAAAGTACCAAATCTCACTGGCTAGATTGGCTAAGATGACAAAACAGGAAAATGATAAATGCTGGAGAGGATGTAGAAAAACTGGAACACCAATGCATTGTTGGTGGAGTTGTGAACTGATCCAGCCATTCTAGAGAGCACTCTGGAACTATGCCCAAAGGGCTATAAATACATGCATACCCTTTGACCCTACAATACCACTTTTAGGGTTATATCCCAAAGAGATCAGAGAAGTGGGAAGAGGACCCATATGTACAAAAATATTTATAGTGGCTCTTTTTGTAGTGGCAAAGAACTGGAAATCAAGGGGCTGCCCATCAACTGGGGAATGGCTGAACAAGTTGCGGTATGTGAATGTAATGGAATACTACTGTGCTATAAGAAATGAGGAGCAGACAGGCTTCATAATAACCTGGAGAGACTTATATAAACTGATGCTGAGCAAGAAGAGCAGAACCAGGAGAAATCAGTACACAATCACAGACACAACTTATGTGTGATGACTAACTTCAATAGACTGGGCTCCTCTCAGCAATGTAAAGTTATAAGATAACTCCAAAAGACTCATGATTGAAAGAGATATCCACATCCAGAGAAAGAGCTGCAGAGTCTGAATGCAGACTGAAACCAACTACTTGCTGTATTTCTTTTTCTTGTTTTGTTTTGTTTTCTCTTTCCTACTGATCATTCCATTGGTTATAATCCTTTATATCCTGACTAATGATTAATGT
Source organism: Petaurus breviceps papuanus (assembly GCF_028583685.1). Taxonomy (NCBI): domain Eukaryota; kingdom Metazoa; phylum Chordata; class Mammalia; order Diprotodontia; family Petauridae; genus Petaurus; species Petaurus breviceps. Next base: position 7,320,965 of record NW_027187317.1, on the reverse strand, counting down.
GAAGATATTTGTAGATCCTACATTCAAGTGCATGCTTTCATGATGGGGGGGGGAGGAAAAGGAGGGGGAGAAAATTTGAAACTCAAGGGACTGTGGAACTTAATGTTGTAAACTAAATATTAACAAATCAATTTAATTTAAAAAACAGATCATAAAATGTAAAAAGAAATAAGGGCAGCTAGGTGGCACAGTGGATAGAACACTGGGCTTGGAATCAGGAAAACTCATAATTTCAAATCTGACCTCAGACACTTACTACTATGTGACCCTGGATGAGTCACTTAACCCTATTTGTGTAAGCTTCCTCATCTGTAAAATGAGCTAGAGAAGGAAATGGCAAATCACTCCAGTATCTATGCCAGAAAATCCCAAATGGAATCACAAAAGAATCAGACACAAAAGAAATGAGTAAACAACAACAAAAGATCATAAAATAAATATTCTCTGGCCAAACTGGAAACAATTTCATGTTAATTTTTTAAAACTGTGGACTTCGAGGAGACCAGTAAAGATGATAGAGTAGGATAAAGTCATATAGCCCAACTCTCTGCCTCAAGTATTCCAAAGATAGAGGAAGAACTTTCTAGATGAAGTATTGCCTTGGGAATCCAAGAAGAAACAACAGTATGTCATTTATTTTTTCTGACCCAGCATCAAATATTAGCCCATAGGCAAGAGTTGAGACTACAACTCCATCACATTGATTGACCTTGGAGTAAGCTCACAGATTCAGCCAATGGGCTTTGATCATTGACAGGACCAGTGCTCTATTACTGAGACTGGAAGGTAGGATAGTAGATTCAGCCCAAAGGTGGATTTACAACTCTGTCATTTTGACTTTAAGACAGGATCACTAACTTGTCCCAAGGCTATATGACCAAGACAGAGGCTGTTGACCAGGTGCAGGCCTTTAACTCTATTGATCTGACTTCAGGACAAGGTCACTCAGTCCCCGGATGAAAGCAAGGAAGTGACTGCAGAAACAGGAATTGTCTCATGGTTCTATCATTCTGAAGCTGCAGTTAGTTGACTGTGCCCTACATCAGAACACGTAGGGCAAACTGAAAACTTGTATCTTCCCAAGGACTGAGTGGAGCCTGAGATTTTGAAGAACACAGAACTCAAAAATACAATGGTATTTTACAACGCACCAACATCTTTTTCCTCCAGAAATGCATAAACCTAACCCTAAAACAAAATCCCACTTTAGGAAATAAAGGCTGGAAGAGTGAAGTTAAAAAAAAATCCAACAATAAAGAGTTATTGTCAAGACAGAGACTCCTGAAAAACAATTCAAAAGAAGAAAATAACTCCAAAACAAAGTTTGCTACAAGGTCAACTAGAATTGCAGGAAGAAATGAAGGAAGAGGATATCTGGGTCATGTGACTGACAATATGAAAGACTAGACATTTTCTCCAGTCCTCCCCAAAGGAAAATTTGCTAGGATTTTCATTGTTTTCTCCTCACTATTTCAACTTTGTACTGGCAACAGTTTGTCATACCTTTTTCATGGCTACCAGTGGAATCAGATGTATTAATTTCTGCAGCCAAAATATTTTGCACATAGACTGTAACTCTGGGTATTCTTACATGTATAAAGTAGAGAGTTATATGATAGTTCATCAGTAAATATTCTAACTGCAGTGTTCAAACTGGCCTTCTTTAGCTTACACAATTTAGGTATTTTTTGTTTTCTAGAATTACTATAGCACTATGTTTTGGAAATTCACCTAATCAGAATAAATCAATGAATAATACCACTCTGCTTCAACTATAAATCAATAGGCTTACTTTGAATAAAAAGTAGAAAAGCAAATATATGACCTAGAGGTTCACCTAATATTTTTTTCATTTATTTCAACAGATAACAAATAAGCATTTACATTGCATAAAGCATTATGCTAGGTGCTTGGGGCTCAATGTAAAATGAGGTAGTTCCTTAAAAAGCTTACATTCTACTAGGGAAGCATATGTGTACACATCAGTAAAAGCAAGATAATTTTAAGAGAAAGAACATGAGCCAAATAGAGAATCAGAAAAAATTCTCAGAAGTGGCTCCATGAAAAGATCCTTAGAGGAAGATAAAAATTCTGCAAAGAAGTTACAGGGACAGAATGCATTTACATCATGGGGAATGTTTAGTATAAATAGATGCAGTGGTATGATATAAAGTCATTTTAAGGAAACTGTAAGGTCTGATGTGGTAGCACTTGCCTATAATCCCTAATTTTGGAGGACATGGGATTGGTGGAATTCTTGTCTTCAGTGGTTTTGAGACTGACTAGAGCTAGGGCCCATTGGTTATCCACACCAAGACTAGCACCAGTATGGTGAGCCTCCAGGAGAAGGGACCCTCCCATATGGCCTATGGAGAACAAAAATAGCCCATATTGGAAATGGAGCAAGTCAAAGTTCTGGTGCCTATTGAAATTAGAATCTGGCCATGATGGCTGCTGTATTTGTAGTCTAGGCAAAATAGGGAAAGTCAGTTGGGAGAAAGGGGATGGTGAGGGGATTTGGAAGAAGATAGATGGAAAGAGAAAGAGAGATGGGGAAGAAAGAGGAAAAGGGAAAGAGGGGGGACAAAGGGAAATAGGAAAAACAGAGACAGAAATATGAGGACAAGGAGGGAAAGAGAGGAAGATGATGATGATGAAGATGAAGATGAAGAAGAAGAGGAGGAGGAGGAAGAGGAGAGGGAAAGACAGAGGAAGAGAAATAGAGACAAGGATTTTATTAAGAATTTCTTATGTACCATGCATTATAAGTGATGGAAATACACATAGAAACAAAAGGAAATACCATTCTCCCAAGGAGAAACCATTAAAGGAGAGACTATAGAGAGAAGAGCAGCAAGGACCCAGGACAGAATTTTGAGGAAAACTCAGTTTAGGAAGTAAAGAATGGATGGTGATAGAGTAATGTAGACTAAGCAGGTAAAATCCAATGGACAGGAGAAAACAATAGTGTCACAGAAACCAAGGGAGGAGAGAGTATCCAGGAGGACAGAGGAGTCAACAGTAGCAAAGCTAAAAGTAGGATGAAGGCTAAGGAAAGATTAGTGAGCTTGGTGGTTAATAGATCCCTGGTAACTTTTAAGAAATCACTTTGAGTATAGTTATAAGACTGGTAGGCAAATTGCTAGGGGCTAAAAGGTACCTGGGTTCTGAAGCACAGAATTCATTCTTGGGGCTTGACAGTGAGAAGTGAGATATAAGACTTCAAAAGAAGGTGTCTGTTTGATGATGAGGAGAAAGACTGGTACATGTTAGGCATTGGAAAGCTAGTCAGTCAATAAAGAGAAACAGGATGATAGGGAGGGAATGATTGATGTGTCGAGCTCCTGGCAGACATGGGAGGAAATGGGATCTGGGGTCCAAGTACCAGAAAGAGCTTTGGCATAGGAAAAGCATAATTCTCCCTCAGAAATTAGAGCAAAAGAGAAGAGTGCATGTAAAGATACAGAATAGGTTTGAGATATTAGAGAAGGGAAATAAGGGAATTTGTGATGGGCATAATAATAATGTCAATGTGGTATTGATATATCTACAATACCAATTAGAATAGAGCAGGTTAAGAAAATTTTAATCATTATTTTGTTTTACAAAAATGTGCCTCCCCCAAATTCCTAAACAAAAAATTATTATAGATATCTTTTGTTGCTTAAAGATAGCTTTCAGGGTAACACCTCTGATGGTGGCAATATAGTGCTCCAACTGCAGCTCATTTAGAAGAATCTAGAAATCAGGGATAACCTTACACTGCTGAATATAAAAATATACACATAACCACAAAGAAGTAGAATGCTGCAAATTGTGTCCCTTTTATGGTGCTCTGACCCTCTCTGTTATCCTAGCATTAAAACCTTCAGTCTGAACCCCAGACAACATTTCTTCAATCACTTAGCAAACTCTTTTTGATCTTTCTATTATACTCTTGCTTTTGATCATGACACTGCTTCTGTCTCTCAGCACTTTGTATCCCTGACAACCATCTGTAGCTACTGATGAGAAATCCCAAACTTGGGGGCCATCCCTGAGTCAGAAACTTCTGACTGGATTTGTTCTTCCATCCTCAGTCCATAAGCTGCTGGACTGACATAAGACTTTCAGCCTGGTAGTGAACAGAGAGAAGTTAAGATATTGCATGCCAGGTCGAGTTCAAAATGCTAATTAGTTTCATGTCCTTAATCAAGTCACAACTTCCTTTAGTCTGTTTCTTCATCTTCCTAGAAAGAATAATGCAATCTCATCTGCTGTAAAAGCATTTTGTATGTTCATGCACAATAGTCAAATTATACTTATATGTGGACATGTCACAAGGCACTGGTTGGTGCACTAGAAAGAGGACTGGATGTGGAGTTTGAAAGACCTGAGTTCAAATCCAGTCTCAAACACTTACTAGCTTTCTATGACCCTGGGTAAGTCACTTACCTCTGTCTGTTTCACTTTTCCTCATCTGCAAAATGAAGATATTAAGAACACCTACCTCCCAAGGTGTTTATGGAGATAAAATGAGATAATATATGTTCAGCGCTTTGCAAACTTCAAGGAAATATTCATCACTTATGAAATGATCTTTCCAATACTAGTTTTGCATTCCTTCCTGTATCTCCATGTTATAGGAATGTAAATTTTTAAAATCTTCCCTGCCTCTAGGCTTAAGTGTACCTGGAGCCTGTGGTGGGAGGCTTGTTTTTCAGGAGATACTTTGGAATTGGGCAGTGGGTCAAGAGGATTGTTACATTCTCTGACTCTGGAGAAGGTTATATAAATCCTGATGTGAGGCTTTGTTTTGGGGCTCACTTTGAGAAGTGTTGTGTGATTTGACCAGATGAGACTCTAGGCATCTGTTGTTGAGAGCCTCCTGGCTTTAAAAACTCAGATATTGATGCTTCCCTCTCTGGTAACTGTGATTTGGTATGGATGTATGTAATGGCTGGACAGTTTGGAAGCCTGTCTACTGAAATGTTCTTGTAACTTATGCTTGTAACCTCTGTATATTCTGAAGTTTGGGGTGCTGACCTTTTCCCCCTGAACTAGGTAAAAGATATATGTTTGATTGATTAAAGTAAGCTTGTTAACCCATATTGAGTTGCTTTCCTTTAGCAAAGCAGATCTAAGAACCTGTGTTGGCAGCCACCCTGGGGATGCTGGGGTGCTTGCTGCTACACTCCACATGGTTCCAATAGAGGGAGAAAATATACTCTTATGCTGCATACTTCCACTTCAAGTCCTCCTGTTGCCATCATACTACAATCCTGCAGAGCTTCCCTCTATCCAGATGCAATACCCAGTCCATATGGTGGTGGCAGTTACCTACCATCTCCCATGTTGCTTTTCCTTTTATCTTAATTCAGTACCTAGTTCATAATTTTCCTCTCCAATCTGCCCTGTCTGTATCCTGGAGGATTTCATCCTACATGTTGATGTTCAACCACCATAATCTACTAAATTCTGTATTATCCCAACTCTCACCAACTACTCTTTCACTCTACCTCAATCACATGCCAGGTTTCATTTTCCCAGGGCTAACAAGTATACAACTTCTAAGAATAAGAGTTCTGAAATTCATTTATTTGATTATGACTTTCTTATTCTTCTTCACTTACACATCACTCCCTCTAAACCTCATCATCCTTCTCACTAAGCTCTCCAGTCATAGGATCAGTTGGAGAACTGGAAAGGACCTCAGAAGCCATTCTAGTCCAATTTCATCATGCTCAGGGTGATCCCCCCATTTCTCCACTCCTCAATATATTCCCAGACTTTTATCCTTACTTTGGCTTTAATTTCCTCCTTCCCTATCCTTGACCACATACTTACTTAGTTCAATGTTTCACTATCATCTATTTTCAAATCCCTTTGCCCTATACCATCTTACTTCTTTCCAAGTGTCCCACTCAGGCTTACTCTTAACATCTTCCTCCTTGCTCATCTGCTACTGAATGAAGCTAGAGGAAATAATGAAGTCATATTGCTGAGTTCCTCTATAATAATCCTGAGGAAACTGAGGCAAACAGTTGTTGCATGACTTGTTCAGGATCACGTAGCTAGTAAGTGTTTGGAGATAGATTTTAACTCAAATTTTCCTAATATCAGACCCAGTACACTATCCATTATACCACTTAGCTGCCCATGAAATGAGTTTTCTAGGTACCTTTGAGGACAAGATGAAATCAATTCTTTTGCTCCTCTCTTTGAAGAGAACCTATGAGAAAGGCTTCCATTACAAGTTTTATATATCTTTGGTTTCATTGACTGAGAAAAATATCAATCCAGGTGTAGTATTGTTTCTTCAGTAAAATATAAGATGAAAGAAATGAATATAAGGAGAATTTAGTTCAATAGTCTGCTGCGTATTAATGTCAAAAGAAATGTGACAGTGTAATACATGAGCTCACCTGAGATGTCAAAAAGGATGTTCTGCATGGAGGCTAAACTTAATAGGATCCCGTTCTAATGGAGAATATTCTCCAAATGCTCCTATATTCAAGTGGGAAAGTATCCTCAAGGTCCTCTAGTTCAGCCCACATGAGGACAGGAATCATCTCTACAAAAAAGGCAGTATGAAAAAAAAAATAATAAAGTAGGGGCGGCCAGGTGGCTCAGCGAGTAAGAGCACAGGCTCCAGTGTTGGGACGACCTGGAGATTGAATCCGGGGCTCAGGCACTCAGCACCACACCCAGAAATAACTGGCCGTGTAACCTTGAGCAAGTTACTTAACCCCGATTGCTTTAAAAAAAAAAAAAAAGGCAGTATGGTATAGGAGACAGAACATTGGATTTAAACTCAGGTAACCTGGGCTCCAAACTCCCAGCTAACCTACATTAGCAGGTTGTATCAGCAGGAAATATATATATGCAAGTCACTTTGTTTCTGTATCTTACCTTCCTCATTTGTAAAATCCCAGGAATGGTTTCCATGATCAATAAAGTCCCTTCTGGGTTCAAATGTAAAGATCTTTGATTGTCCCTAACAAGTGACCATCCACCATTCAATCAAAGACCTCTACTGGGAATGATTTATAACCTCATAATATAGCACAGTTGTAAGTATTCAGAAAAGTTTTCTTATATCAATCCTAAGAGAAACTCTGCAAATTTTACCCGTTGCTCTTAATTTTTCCTCATGAACTTGTCACTGACACTGTGCCTTCTCAATGCAGCCTTGGAAAGCATTAGTTTGTTGTTGTTGTCACTTCCAGCTCACACTATTGATTAATTTTGAGCTTACAAACCACTAAAAGCCCCAGGATTTGTGCTTTTTTTTTTTTTCCTATTCGAACTAGCCTGGCCATAGTCCTTGCATAACATATTCATGAAGCAGAATTTTGGAATCCTAATACTTCTCATACATCTCTATCAAATCTTATTTTATTAGATTCAGCCCATCATTTTAGCCTATCAAGATCTTTGGGGATCCTTATTCCATCAATCAATTTATTCACTATTCATTAATGTTTATTCTCTGGTCCTGCTATTCTATCAATTGTGAATTCATTTAATCATAAGATCATATCTCCATCTTTTCCACAAAGATAGACAAATCAAGTAGACAAGCTTTTATTAAGCATCTAGTAAGTGCCAGGAACTGTACTAGTTATGCAAAGACAGGCAAAAATAGTTCCTGCCTTCAAGGAGATCACAGTCTAGTGGGGGAGACAATATGGAAATAACTATGCACAAACTAGATAAATACAAGCTATAGTAGAGCTAATCTCAAAGGGAAAGAGCAAGAATTAAAAAGCAGCAGGAAAAACTTGAAAAAGATGAAATTTTAGCTCATACTTGAAAAGAGCCTGGAAACCCAGGAAGTTGGAAAGATGAAACAAAGAATTCCAGGAATGGGGGGGGGGAGGGGGAGAGGTAGAGGACATCTGGTATTTAGGATAGCATAAGGCTTTGTCAAAATCTGTGCTGAAATCTAGATATGCTATGACTATAACATTTGGCAGAACTAGTAATCTAGTAGCCCTGTCCAAAATTAAAATGAAATTATGTTAGTCTAGCATGAGCTGTTTTTGATGGAGCCATTATGTCTCTTAGTGATCACCAACTCTCTAAATGCTCACAAACCATCCCTTTAATCACTCTAAAAGCTTCAAGTACTGGAAAATTTCAAATCCTCCTCCATTAAATTCACGATAATTTTAATGATCTCACATTTACTCATTCACACTGGAAAAAAATAAACCTATGTAAAACACCAAAAGTCCATATTATGATATTCAACTGGATGGAAAATCCATTGAGTTAGTCCATCTTATTGTTTATGCATGAGTGTATGTGTACATGTGTCTGTGTATTATATAGGTTCTTATGAAAACTGAGGAGGAGGAGATTTAGCCAAATCATCTTTAGGAAACTGATTTTTTTTCAAGATTCCCAAATCATTTTCTGGTATGAAGCTCCATATTTTTTTTTGCTTTTTTGGAGGGCAATTGGGGTTAAGTGACTTGTCCAAGGTCACACAGCTAGTAATTGTGTTAAGTGTCTGAGGCCTATTTGAACTTAGGTCCTCCTGACTCCAGGGCCGGTGCTCTATTCACTGCACCACCTAGCCGCCCCTAGAGCTCCATATTTTAAAACTAATACTGTTCCACTGATGCTATATGGCTAAAAATCATGGGAAACAGGTATTGATCTCAGAAGAATTGGGAAAATATACCAAAAGGGCAATGAAGGGTCACATGGTGAGCCACATGTATAAACAGATAAAGCATAATATCATTGATGACTTATGCATAAAAAGTTAACTACAAGACATTATTTTTAAAAAAGGTATGGGTACTGGACCTATCATATAGCAGAAATTAAAGATGGGCAGCACAAGCACTACCCTTAACATAGATGAAGGAAGGGCAAAAGGGAGGGAGGGAGGGAAAGAGGAAAGGGAGGAGAGAGAAGTGAGGGAATGGGAAATGAAAGGAATTGGAGCAAAAGAGAGAAAAAAGAAAGGAGGGAAGGAAGAGAAAGGGAGGTGGAATGAGAGGAAGAGGAGAAAAAGGGAGGGAGAATGTAAGGGAGAGAGGGAGAAAGCGAGGAAAACCAGCATTCATTAAATAAGTCCTGTGTGCCAAACACTGTGCAAAGCACTTTAAAAATATCTCATGTGATCCTCTTGACAAACCTTTGAGGCAAAATGTACATTTTACAATTGAAGAAACAGTCCGAGAGAGGTTAAATGGCTTTCCCAAGTCAAACAGCTGAAGTCTAAGGCTTTCTTGGCCATCTTTGAACTGAGGTCTTTCTGCTTCCAGGCCTAGCACTGTTACCTGGTACCAACCAGCTACCCTAAAACCAGCAGTGGTCCTCTAATACTTTGGGTATATTCTCTATTAGTGGACAATGAATATGGACAAAAATAAAACAGGATGTGAAGAGATACATATAGAAAATACCTACACCAATAAGCTCACAGATCCATCACAATATCAAAGTATACACAATACACCAATGATAAAGATAATGAGTGATTTGAGGTATTTGGGTAGGAATAGAGTGAAGATCTAAATGGTTCTTCATTTTTGTAGCATGCTTTGGTACTCTAAAGTTCCATGATTTCATATAGGTGATTAGAGCAAAAAGGAAAATCTTTATTTTGTAAATCAAAGCATAAACTCACACAGGGTAAGCCACTGTTAAATTAGTTTTAAGACTCCTGCAAATCAATGTTTTCATGCAGAACATGGAGGACTTTGGGTGCTCTACTTGATTCATTGTCTGGAAAGTAGCGAGGAAGTTGTAATAGAAAAGGAACTCTAAAGGGAGTTAGGTGAGGAACTAGACACAAGGTAACACTAGTAAAAATGAAAGGAAAGAAACAGCACCCTAAGAGAATAGTTTTCATTAAAAAAAATAGCTTTCAGGTTATGAGGATGGTTTGATAAGAAGGAGTAAAGGAGGGTAGTATATTAGAATATTCATTAAAGAAATAACATTTAGGGTTTGATCCCTATTCATAAAAAGAGTGGAAAGGGGGTAGAGAAGCAGTTGGCAGCAATTTCCTTTATTTATAAGGTTTGAATATGCAGTAAAAGTGAGCCAAAGAAATGTGTTTGTTTTTTAGAGTCCAGAATGAATCTCTAATTACTAATCACTGCTTTTCAAGTATTCAAATTCTTGGCACAGACCAAATAAAATATACTCTAAAATAACTCATTTCTAATGTGAGGCAGCACAGTCAAGTAGATGGACTGCAGTGGGAGAGAAAGAATTTGGTTCCCTTCCAAGTTCCATCACTGACTCATTGCTCTACTCAAGGCAGTAAGTAACCTAAGTCTCCCTGTGCATCAATTTTTTTTTTCTATATATAATAAGAAGATATAATTTTTTAAAATGCAGCTTTTAACTTTGGATATCAAAGGAATGAAATCCTATAGAAAGCTGAATGACTAATGAGTACTGCCTACAAAACAGTGAAAGATATTGACAATAGTATGGCATGAGACAAGAATTTAAACTTAACTCTACATCACCACCGTGGATGTTTGTCTTTTGGTTGATCCATTAGTATTAAATTACCGCCAACTTCTGTGCACAGGATACATTTCTATGCAAGTTGCAGCTTTAGAGGCATTAATCCCTTTCTGCCCATAATTTGACTCATATTTTTAGAAAATGGTACCCTAATAGCCTGAGAGCTCAGGGTGAGTTAGCAGAGCTCTCCTAGAGTATGCAGAGTTATCTAAATCGGATAGAAGAACAAGGACACTAAAGCTTGTCCAGCTGTGGTTTTATAATGACACCATTAGGTTTGCTCCATAATCAAGGCCCCTAAAAATCTATGTAGCTTCAGGCTTAGTATCTGCGACAAGGTTAACTGAAATCTGTAGCAAGGATAACTGTTAGCAGGTTGTATCAGCAGGAAATGTTTAAACACTATTTAAAAGGATTTTAAATAAGCAGATTTTATTTAACACTGCACTAATACACAGCAATAAAAGATCGGACAACAGAGCTGCTAACAAATAAACATAATGCTTTTCTCTTTACCCCTCCCCCATGCTTTGCATCTGTATTGTTAAGTCCAATTGATTAGATGTTTCCATTTGAAGTTCAAAGCCATTTGCCCTTTGATTTGGAACCTACATTTGCATAGTCAATGACACAACTATATTACTTCAGACTTGTCCATTCTTGCCTAGTACATATTAATTTAGGGATGGACTATTTGAAAGGGGAGTTTTTACTTTGAAATAAATTCTGTATTATATTAGTAGTTGCGTCCAGAAGGTTTATGCATGAATTCAATTTTTTTCTCATTCCTGTTAAACAGTAAGAGAAAGACCAATTTCTAAATCAATTTTTCAACAAATGTTTATCAAATGTCAACCATGTGCTCGAAAGGCAGCATGGCAAAGGCGATAGGGAACTGTCCTCAAAGCGAGGGAGACTTGGGTTCAAGTTCTGGTACTGTATGTGTGACCCTAGAGAAAAATCCTTTAATCTCTCAATGTCCCCAGGTAACTCTCTAAGACTATTACATGCTAGAGTTCCATATCGCTATAAAATCACAGGTCTAGTCTCATTGCCTTCCCTACCTAATGTGCCAAGCTCTGTGCTAGGGATAAAGAAACAAAAATGAAACAATTCTTGCACATATCCTCATATAAAGAAATGCAAAATTTATATGAAGTAGATTTAGGGTAAGGGAACACTAGAAGCTGTTCGAACAGGAAAGGTTTCATGTAAGAGGCTGTACTGGAACTGAGCTTTGAAAGAAAAGAGGAACTCTAAGAAACAGAAGTAAAGAGGGAGTGAATTTTCCAGGCATAAAAGGACAGCCTATGCAAAAGGACAGATATGGGAATGAAAAGAGAAGGGAATAAGCATTTCTAAAGTATCCACTATGTGCCAAGCACTATGTTGAGGGTTTTGCAAATATTATCTTATTGATCCTCACAATAACCCTACATGGTAGGTGCTATTAATGCCCATTTTACAATCTTTTTTTTTTAAGCAATTGGGATTAAGTAACTTGCCCAAGGTTACATGGCCAGTTATTTTGTGTGGGTGTTAAGTATCTGAGGCAGAAACTGATCACCGGTCCTTCCGGCTACAGGCTGGCTCTCTAGCTGCCCCCCATTTTACAATCTTAACTGTAACCTGAGGCAGATAGAGGTAAAGTGACTTGTCCAGCATCACACTACTAAGTGTCTGAGGTTATATTTGAACTCAGGTCTTCCTGACTCCAAGTCCAGGGCTATCCATTGCATAAGCTAGGTGGGACATGCAATCTCCTATGTGTAGGAACAGCAAATAAGCTAGTTAGCCCCAAACTGCATAGTATGGAAGGAGAATGATACAAAGGCTTTAAATATCAAACAAAGGAATTTGTGTTTTGCCCTAGAGGCAGTCAGGAACCACTGGAAGCTTTTTTGAACAGTTAGGGCACACTGTCCTACTTGAACTTTAGAACTTTCAAATGGCAGCTGTGTAAAGGCTAGATTGGAGTGGGGAGAGGCAAAAGGACAAGGCTGGAAACAAAGAGACCAATTAGGAGGCTGATATAATTTGTCCAGGTGAAAGACCATGAGCGCTTAACCTTGGGGAAGAGTTATGTGTGAGTAGAGAAAAGGGGGCAGATGAAAAGGTTGTTAAAGTAAAATCAACAAGACTTGTCTTATATAGAGAATATGGGTTAAGGGGCTCAGGGAAAGTTACTGGGTTTACAAAAGAGGGTAACTAGAAGGAAAATGTTACCCTCATCAACCTGAAATTCTAATTGTGTTAAACATGCATGAGAATTGATAAAAAAAAAATTATGAAGAAAAAGGATCAATAGCACCTAAATGTCTTAATATGCCTCACTCTTCTCTTCATTTTTAATTTAATTTTGCAAAAAGTAGATGACTGATGTAATTTTGATGAATTTATAGACGTTTAAGAAATCTCTTTGCTTGGCTGTCCCCCAGACGTCACCACATCTAGCTCCTTGTCACTCTTGTACATGTCTGCTTTTTGAAAGAAATGAATACAGAAGCTGTGAAGAAAAGAGCTTCCTTGCTGCACTCAGAAGTATAGGCTTAAGTTAGGACTTGTGAGTATATGGACAAATCTGCATTTAGATTTATGGGCTCATCATAGGCTCTAGAGCCAAAAGGAATATTGGAGAACACCTGGTCCAAACTGCAGCTCCACTCTCATTTGAGTGATCAGAGAATTAAAGACAGAGTTATAAATACAACTCTCTTTTTACAATTGAGGAAACTAAGGGCCAGAAAGATTTATGATCTACCCAATGTAACCATGGCAATATATCAGGGGTGAGATGTACACATTGGTTAAGACAAACTCCAAAGTTCTTTCTACCATACTACAAATATTTGGGGCAACTAAGTGGCACAGGGCATAGAGTAGTGGGCCTGAAGTCTAGTTCAAGTCTGGCCTAAGATGCTTCCTAGCTTTGTGAATCTGGGAAAGTCACTTAACCATGTTTGCCTCAGTTTCCTCATCTGTAAAATGAGCTGCAGAAGGAAATAGTGAACCACTCCAGTATCTTTGCCAAGAAAACCCTAACTGTAATCATGAAGAGTCAGGCACGACTGAAACAACTCAAGAACAACTACAAATAAATTTGGGGATCACAGATGATAAGCTCAAGAATTGGAATGGGTCTCCGAGGCCATTCAATGTAGGGAAAATATGTTGTTATTTATGTAGCTAGAGATTGTCTAGCCCCAAGTATACCATAGAGGTCAGGTTAACCTTAGAGACCCTCCAAGGAAACCACAATTCACTACAAGGAATGCTTAGCTCACACTAAGGTTTTATTCTGGGTCTACCCAAAACTTGTGTTTTGGGTTCCCCAATAGCTTATGTTTTGGCTTGCTCTAATTTTGTTGAATGTTTATACTTACCTCTGATATACATTTCAAGCAATCTTAACTGGAAACTGCCCAACTGCTAGTGCCAGTCAATCAGCTTCCTATCCACATGCCCCTGTTTAAACTTCATGTGATGGAAATCTCACAGAGATGGAGATGAGCTTGCTCCCCCCCCCCCAAATGACTTAATACAATTCTTTGTACAACTTTTTCAGATTTGGGGGTTTGTTTTGACTGACACTAGTCCAATCTACCAGTTTTTAGATGACAGAAAAAGGAAGCCCAGAGATATTAAATGAATATCCCCAGAATGCACATACAACAAGATTTTTTTTTTCACATACTAAGTGCTAGACACTGTGCTTAGAACTCAGGATACAAAAAAAAGTAAAAACAAACAAACAAAAGAACCAAAAACAAACAAACCTATACCTGCCTTCAAGGACCTTATTTTGTAATGCGAGATACAGCATGAAAAAATTACTGGTTACATACTGGAAATATTCAGAGCAAATGTAGGTAATCTGAAAGGAGAAATCATTAGCAATTATGCGGGAAGGGAGGAATAGGACCCTTCCCCCAAGGGCAAGTTCTCCTGCATTTAAACACAGTAAATAAGCATTTATGTAGCGTCTGCTATGTGCTAGACACTGTGCTAAGTACTTTCTGAAAATACTATCTCATTAGACAAAAGCCACCTCTTCCACCAATCTGGAGTGAAGGGAAAGATAATGGGAAAAAGATGTCTAAATGATTTGAAAAGAAGGTGAATGGGGAAGGTTTAGGTCTCAGCAAAGGGCTTCAACTTTTTTGGTGAAGTATGACGTTAGTTCCTCACTTAATAGGGTGGGCCAGGGCCTGAGGAGAAAAGCTTGAGGGAAAATGAAAAGGTTTGGAATAGGAGAACAAATTGATTAACAAAGTGTAAAAGGACTGACTTGGTGCAGGAAGGGCCTAGCTGAGATTCAATAACATAAATTTGTAGCAGACACAGTTAGCAGAGTTTCATCATTTACTCCAGCTCCATTCAGGATCATGGGAGTAAGAATGAAGGGGACAAATGTCAGGAGTAATGCCGGGTCAGAGGATAGCAAAGCACAAATGGTTCGATATCTAGGAGGCAATAGAATTGAGAGCAGAGTAGAGCTAAGAACTGACCTGATTCACTAAGAGATAGGGAAGAAGGGCAAGTATAGCCAATATCAGGGTGAAAGCACAGAAAAGTAGAAGCAATGGAGGTGATTAGTGAAAGTGAACAGCAGAGATGGGGTCATAAGGTAAAAGGAAAGATGGAATCATAAAATTATTCTTTTATGATTAGATCAAATAAAGGAATTTTAAAATTAACATGGAAGTGGAATATTTGTGGTTGATGGCAAGATCAGGGGTATAACCATTTGTTCATAGGTAGGAAGAATAGGAGATGAGTTCTGAGTAGATTGAGAAAATGGGAAGTTAGAGTATTGGAGTGTCAATTCATATCAATAGTACCAATCCCTATGTAGAAATTAACTACTATGAGGCCAGTAGGTGTGGAAAACAGACTAAGACCTAGACCCTAGACTCACTGAGGTGAGTTGTTTACTCAAGGTCACTTGAGTAATAAGTAGTAATATAGTAATAAGTAGTAGAACCAAGCTTTGAACCCACAACTCAGGCTTTTGATTTAAGAATCAGTGTCCTTTACATTACACCAACACCTATCTAAGTGTCCAAGACAGTATTTGGACTGAGGACTTCCTGACTGTAAGCCAGTGCTCTATCCACTGCACCTCCTGGCCACTTGGGGAGGAAGAAAGTATGGCTGAATTTTGTCCAGTTATCTACATGAAAGAACATGGTCTAAGATAAGAAGACCTCTTAAGTCCCTTCCAACTCTGACCTTCAATGAGTCTAATGAAGGATTGATGTGTGGTATAAAAATCTTAGGGGAATATAATGCAGGCCAAAAGAGTCAAAGAAATTTTCACAGAGTAGGTGGGACTTGAAGCGGGCTTTCAAACATGGTCAGTCTAGTCCAGTGTCAGGCACTGAGCACAGTAGGCTATTAATAAGTTGTTGTTGAACTGATATTGATTTAAATGAGGCAGGGAGAATAAGAATGTTCCACCTAGTAGGAACAGTGTATATAAAAACACAGAGATGGAACTGGACATGATGAGCTTACGGGGCTATGAGATTTCAGTCTGACAAGACTATAAACTACATATGTTGTGGAGAAATAAAAGCTACCATATTACTTAAGTAATATGGATTCAGATACTTCAGAGATTTCCAGCCTACAATCCAAATTCTGTATCAATATATACATGTATTTTGATCATTGACATTTGGAACATTACCATAAATGTCCTTTTTTTTTTTAGGGAAGTAGGAAAAAAAGTTGATGAACCTCATCTCCCAAATATTTATCTATTTATTTGTGCCCCCCCCAGAAAACTTACTAATATTTAACTGCTAATGTTATCTGAGCTACCCTAGAAGATATTATTTTTTTTAAAAGCAATCGGGGTTAAGCAACTTGCTCAAGGTTACACGGCCAGTTATTTCTGGGTGTGGTGCTGAGTATCTGAGCCCGGATTTGATCCAGGTCATCCCGACACTGGAGCCAGTGCTCCCACTCGCTGAGCCACCTGGCCACCCCTAAGCAATTGGGGTTAAGTAACTTGCTCAAGGTTACACTGCCAGGTGTTTCTGGGTGGGTGCTAAGTGTCTGAGCCCAGGATTCAATCTCCAGATCTTCTCAACACTGGAGCCGGTGCTCTTACTCGCTGTGCTACCTGGCCGCCCCTAGAAGATATTATTTAGACAACCTGGAAATTATAGGTCATAAAATCATGAGACCAGAGGAGACATTGAATGATTTCTTGTAGAAGGTCTACTCTTCAAATGTCATCAACTTCTATCCTTTTATTTGTCTCCCCGTGGCCCTACTCTTCCATTCTCTGAACCATGACCATCTCTTTTAGAACTGCAGTACTATATTTATACAGGACATAATTTAGAGTTTAGAATGACCTTCTGAGGTTTGCTGCACAAACTATTCACTTTATATTTAAGGAAATTGACAAGAGAAATAAGAGACTTACCAAAGGTCACACAATTAGGTGGTGACCACAGAGTTTAACATACAGATTTAATATTCTTCCTCCTATAGCTGCTCTGGCTCTACCCTTCTCAAATCCCTTTAGATACCTGTTGAGGCCTTTTCTCTATACTAGGAGTATAATATATAAAATATAACTGACTGGTCACTGTGATTTTTGGGGAGCAAATACTTTTAAAACCTAAATGATAATGCATTTCACTTCTTCAAGTACTAATAAAACTTACAGAATTCACTCCAAATTTGTATGGGAATGTCATCTTAATTTTTAAAGTTAATAAAAAAAATTTTTATTAACATTTTGTTTACTAAAATAAAAAATTTAATTTCAAAGAACTCACATTTTGGTTAGAGGATTTGAGTTTGAAACCTGACTCTCCCATTTACTACCTATGACCAAGGGCAGGTCACAAGCCTTCTAAGCTTCAGTTTCTTCATCTGTAAAATGAGGGGGTTGGACTACATGACCTCTAAGGTCCTTTCCAACTCTGAATCACTGATCCTATGAACAACAATCCCTAATGTACAATTGGCATTAAAGCAGTTATGAGAGACAATTTTATTTCACTTGACCCTCCATTACTGAATAAAAATGGCTCTTTGAGGAGGAAAAAAAAAAAAGAAAGAAGCACACACATTCAATATACATTAACCTAGGAACCCCATGCTTAGCTACACTTTGAATAACTATTCTAGCTTATTTCTTCACAAGGTTAGGAATTTAGTAAGAGCCTCTAAGACTTATTTCCATAGATTATACTTTTTCCCCCTTTTTAGCCCTAAGATTTCTTAGACTTTGCACAACTTAATACTATACGTTATAAATTATATAAAGGGGGCACAAAGTAATAATGTTAGTTGTAATTAGAGACTTGGTGGCTTATGAGGAATCATATCTGGAATCCTGAAAACTCTATGGTGCATTAATGCTTCAATTTACAGATCAGAAAATAAATGTTAACAGACTTTAGGGCTATTATAATTTGTAAGAGTGGTAGTATTTTAATATAATATGTTATTTCTTTCAAATATATAAAATGGTAGGAAAACTACTGGAAAATTTCTGTTGTGTGAGTGAAATTGTGTTATAACAACAGAAAAATCGTTTCAAACAAACAAACAAAAAAAACACAGTTTTGCAAAATCCCCAGAATAAAATTCATCTAATAATACTGTAGTTCACCATTGTCAAAATTCCTTAGGAAGATTATTTAAAGTAAAATCTTAGAGATAATATGCATTGCCTTGCTTTAAATAACAAAAAAAAATGTTAAATGTAATGGATAGAGGAAAAGTCATTATCTTAATTGCAAGATCAAGAAGGACATATATAAATAGAAAAAATAAATTAAATCACTTTCATGATAATTCACTAATAGGTCAAGCATAGAATGAGTATGACATAATGATGGTTTTATAGATTATAACAAGGCATTAAAAAGTTGTATGATTGTTTTATTCTTTTTCTGAATATATTCATGCCAAAGGAATTTAGAAACCAGGAATAATAAAAAACAAATTATTTAAAGGCATTAATATTTGACTTTGAAAAACATATGTACATTTGCACCTATCTAATCCATTTCCACCCCCTTGATAATTTCTCTTAGCACTTAGCCTCCCTGAACAATGGCACGGCAGAGAAGGTGCTATGTTGTTCTGGATAATCGATCCTTGGACAATCAAAATTTGATTAATTTCAGAAGAAGAGAGAAAATGTTGAAGTGCAGAAGTGTTCATGGTATTACAGACAATGAACCTTTCCTCATTCTTAGTCTAGCTATCTAGCTCCATGGGATTTCAGTATTCCTAAGTATCTGAAAGTTTGGCTGGTTTTCTGAAGCATTACCACAAACTTCTAAAGGAATTCCAGGTGCTCATTTGAAATGAGAATGCTCAAGTTGGCTACAGTTTGGATAGTCATCATCAATCAGGATGCCATCTGACCTGAACTTTGCAACAACCCTGGTGCACTGAGCATTTTCTTAAATAGTTTTTTTTCTTTCTACCAGTGTACAGATCCCTTGTATAAATGCATGTTAAATGGTGCACAGAAACATCTCGTAGTGATCCCAATATAGGTCTTTCAATCTTCTGATAATGTTTTTAATAATAAGCTTTGAAACACAATTGTTTTTACCTCAAAATTCTTAAAAATCTTGTTATGGGACAGAAATAAGAGATTAATGGAGATCTTGCAAAAAAGATAAATGGCACTACAAGAATACTACAAAACTGGAGAAAAATTAATTGAACCTATACTTTTGATAAATATTTATTTTTTGCAGAAGAAAAATGCATACTCGTTTAAGCTGTCATTATACTAACCTACATCCTATTTTTCATATTATTAGTAATACATAATGTGGTAGTTTATATTCAAAAATAAAACTAGAATGTATATACCTCATGTATTTATCCAGAAATATACCAAGGTTACTATGGTTACGAAAAATCCATTACCTTTGAATACAGAATGAAAAAGTTTGACTTAAAGTGTGCGCTATTTATTATAGCAAACATCAACAGCCTTCGGGAGGTTCTCTAACTGGATTCATTTTTCAGTGTCAGAACTGACCCACCATACTACTAGCTTATGGCCTATGCAAGGCAAAAAATTTGAACTGTATGCATTTTTAAATATATTTTGTACTAACTCAAGGTGCAGAAATGCCTTTGAGTTTTAATGGTTCATATTTAAGAGGAGGAAAAAATCCATACCACCACGATGCTAAGTAGATTCTGACTTGAAATGCTTTCACTTTTTACCTGTATACTCTATGGCAGCAAAATCAATCTACTTCTTGTAAAGGAAACACAGTACTTCAGTTCAATGTCTAACAGGAGGAAACGCCAAAGGAGTAGAGGAGGAAAGGGGACTTACTTTGGACTCCAAATCTTTAAGGGGAGAAATTATGCCAACTTCTAAAGACTTTTCTACTATGGAGAGCAAAGAAAATTTAACAGTCTGACAGATTCTAACCAGAAGTAATAGTGCAAAACCAGAAATGTAAATCTGGGAGATGCCTCAAACTTATATCCCACCCTGGTTTAAAAAAAAAAAAAACAGGGCAAAGGGTACCTTCAAATTGTCTAGTTCCATTTTTAATATCTTTAGGAAAAAATGGGTGAATGCCAAAGTAATGCATTTCTTGAGATCACTAAGTGTCGTTGCAAATGGTCCCAGACTTCATATATAATTGTTCCACTTACAAGCCAAAGGGCAATTTTTACATGGGCATAGAGGGTAAAGAACTAGAAAATCCTCCCTAATCGTTTCAGCTACATCCACACATATAGCTAGATAAGCAATCACTGTCAGCAGCATCAATTTCAAATGAGCACTGTGATAAAACACAGGATGATACCATTCCCCAGGTGGATTCCACACTGACAGATCTCAGGTTCACTCCTTAGGGCTATCATCACCCTGGGGGAAAAATGGAAGAGATCTCTCCTATGAGAAATTTTATTCCTGAGATCTAGCCTTCCCCCAATTCTCTTTCTTATGCCATCTCTTTGCCCACTGCATGAAAGTACATGTCAGTTCAAATGAATGGTTAAAAGTTACTAGAATAAACATAGGTTAGGGAAATACAAACTATGTATGTAATGTATATATGTGCATATGCATATATGTTCATATGTGTGTATATGTTTATATATGTGCATGTGTGTGCATACATATATAGATAGATATAGGTACATACATATATATGCCAATGTATGTAGCATAGGTATTTAATCATAAAATTTTAGCCACTAAGGGCTATCTAGTCCACCCAATACCAAGATTATTTCTACAACATCCCTACCAGATGATCAATTGTCTTTTGATTGGTATTCCTAGAGATGAGGCCCTTACTACTTCCAAAGGCAAGCCCATCCACTGTTATAGACAGCCCTAACTATTTGAAAGTTTTCCATTATATTAAGCCAAACTCTGTCTCCCCCTTGCTTCCACTTTGTCCCTGTTTCTGTTCCTTGAAGGAAATAAGTACAATTAATTTCATGTGGTAAACTTAGGTATGTTTAAAACTTTGAACCATCCCTTCCTTTCTCTCCTTAGCATCATTCTTCTTTAATCTAAAGATCTTTAATCTAAATTCTTCAAGGGCTTTATCCTTAAGTTTAAAGTTCACCATCTAATTTCCACTATGTAGTCCCCGTACAGTCTCTAAAGCCCTCCCTACCACCTTTTGGTCTTTGGAGAAGTAAGGTCCTTTCTCATTTGGGCCCCTAATGTAGACTTAGCTGGTTAAAATTCTAGCTACTTCCTTCTTCAATTGAGATGGTATCTCTACTTTTTCTCTATTCCCTTTTTCCTTTTGACATAGATTACCTAAATAGGTGTCCCTAGTTCCTTTCCCCTCTGACTTTCATGTCTGCTAATGTTTTTCTAATACTAATTTTTGTCTTTTGACAATTCTTCTCAGGAGTAACCTACCCAGATGGCCCAACTGAAAATTGCATACTCCTCACAAATTGATTATCTTTTATCTTCTATTATTTTGCAATTTCCTTCTTCAGGAATTCAGTAAGTACATTGGATGGCAAACTGAATGCCTTTCTATTTAGAAAAGTTTCAAGGAACTTACAACATTTAAAAATATTTAAGCAGCCACATTTATATTTTAACATGGAAATGTTTATTGCCTCCGTTCTGTAGGTATTTCCCCAATTTATTATTGCTTTTTTGGTACAGGGACATTTCACATTGCACAAAATGCATATATTAATCCATGTTTTGTTTAAATAAACCACTAACTGAAGCTTATTGTAATTATATATTTTTAAAAATACTTCAGTCTTCTTTTTCTACTGGCTTAATAACCCTATTTCATAGATGTTATTTTTCAGTCATTGATAATTTTCATTGGTCTCTGAATCTAATTCAGGTTTCATAAATCCTTCATAAAATTAACAACCCTCAATTAGCTATAATAGTAGAGTTTGACCAGTGTTCATCTGAGTAGAAGGATTATGTCACAGTCCTTACATCTTCTAATTGTGCTAGCATTAGCTTTTTCCTTAAAAAGCTACATGCCAAATTCCTATTCAATGTGTATTCCACTTTGCTTTCCATATATTTCAATGTCATATTTGTTCATAACTTATATCTTCCATTTTGTATAGATATAATTTGTCATCTATAATTATACCACTTTGTACTGGTCCCTATTGGACTTTATTATATTTAAAAATGGAACATTTATCAAACTTATCAAGGTCAATTTGAATTCTAATTTGATGATCCCTGTAAACAGCCATTTGGTCACTAGTCCAAAGCAGGTAATGATTTCTATAAAGAAAATAGTAGAGAAGAGTCCTTTCAATCATTTTCTGACCTGTGTGTTTCATAATGGTTGGAATAAATGGTCAGAGAAAAAGAGGAAACTTGCATGTTTTTAACTTGTTGTAAGATTGCTATAAAATATGATCTACATCCTTCCCTTCCCTTATCAACATTATTAAGAGTGGTCTCATAGCAGCACCCATGTTTAATGATGAAGTTATAGAAGAGAACAGAGTCTACTTTTGCTGATAGACAAGAGAATACTAGGCATATTCCTAGATGTGGAAATTTTGAAGGTTTGTGGTATTTGGGGGATGTCATATGGGAGTGAAAGGATGAAAGATATAATTAGTGAATAAATTATAGCCATAAAATTATTGTGATTCTTTCTATCAAGAAAAGGGAGAAAAATATCCATAAATTCCTAGGGAAGCAAATGCACCAAGGCCTTTTTTGGACACTTTTGACCTAGTGTTAGACAACTGGAAACATGCAAAAAAAGCCTAACTTATATGAAGAACCTAAATTATGAAAAATCTAGAGGGCAATTCAGTGATTCAATTCAATATCACAGATGAATATTGAGAAAGGAGTTGTACTAAGTGGTTGGGATACAAAGACAGACAAATAAACTTTCTCATCACTTAAGGAATTTCAGTCTACTGAGGATATACAACATGCACCCAAATAAATAAATGCAAGGTCATTTGAGGAAGAAAAGAATATAAGCAAATTGGGGGGGGGGGTGTAGGAAAGAAATATGAATTGTTTAAGGCTATGCATATAAGGTGATACCCAAGCTGTGGCTTCAAAGAAACTTAGGGAAGATAAGAAGTAGAAGAGAATAAAGATTACATTCCAGGATTAGGATATGGGAAGGCAAAAAGTCAGGAAATGTCATGTTGGGTTCCAGGATCCCAATGAAGATGCTTTACTACGGAAGAAACTATGAATTATTTTTATTCCTATTTCACCCATTGTTGTTGTATATGAATGTAATTCTTCATAGTTCTAGAATGCAATTCTTTATAGAAGAGAGACTAGTGACAGATTTATACAATTAATTTTACAGTTTTATTTTCTGAGCTTTATTAGATATAGTAAAAACCATTGGCCCACACTCATTAAGTGTTTAAAATAATCCAAATATGATATAGGTGATTTTTATCAGACATACATTATAAGGGTTTCAAAAGTGTTTAAGAAATTTTGGAAAGTTGGACTATATTATCTCTACGGTTTCTTCCAGATAATAGGTTCTACATGTCTATGTTTCCTTGAACCAATATTATATTTCTCAATCTGGTAAATATGTGTATTTATATGTATACATATGTATACAGGGGTATATGTGTACATTTGTATGTATATTTGTATGTGTATATACATATATATTTAATACTAAAAGACTAAAGTTATCATAACTAATTGGGAGGTCTGATGAAGTTGAAGATTGCCCAAAGGACAATGGAGAGGTATGTGGCAGACAAAAATAGGCTATAGTATCTTATGTATGAGGTACATAGGAAAAGTAGTGTTAGGGATGTCACTAGAGAAATAAATGATTGGAAAAAAAAGATGGTACCATCACAAAGTGAGAATGAATGAATGAACGAACGAACGAATGAACGAGCGAACAAGCATCTATTAAGCATTTGCTTTTGCAGGCATTTGTCAAGCATTTGATAATAAAATACCTGACATTTATTTAAAAATCTGAAGATTTACAAAGGGTATTATAGTCATCATCCCATATGACCTTCACAACTGTCTTGAGGGATAGGTGCTATTATTATCCCAGTTTTATAGATAAGGAAACTGAGACCCATAGAGCCTAGATAATTGACCAAGGTCACACTACCAATAAGTATCTACGCCTGGAAATAAAGTCTTATCTTCCTGATATCAAGTCCAGCATTCTATTTACTATACCATTCTGGCTTTCTGTCGACAGCCAATGGACAGCTAGCTGCATGCTCTAATCATATTAACCCTCTGTCAATAGAGGAATGTACTTTAGTGAATTTGCAGTGAAGCATGGGATGGGCAGGACTGTGTGCTATATCATGGGAGGACTTCTCATAAATGAGAACACAGAGTCACTGGAGTATTATAATATACTGCATGATATAAAGAGGAGAAAACTTTGAAATCAGAGTCAATGAATATGGACTCTATCCCCCATTGTAGTATTGACAATAACTAAATGATGAGATCTTGGTCCACCCAGTTAATTTTGATGTATCCCAATTTTTTCATCAATAAAGTTGGGCTAATAATGTCCATCATCTTTATACCTCCCAACATTCCATGAGAACCAAATGTGTATTTTTAGGTTCACAAATCACTTTCCTCTCCACAACTCTGGGTGGTAAGAAGGGGAAAGTGTTAATACCCCATTTTTATGCATGAATAAATAGAATCTGAGAGTGTCTGACCCAAGATCAAACAACTAATAAGGGTCTAAAGTGAGATTCAGTGACCACTAAAGGGTATTTATCTAATATATGAAGATCCTTCCTCCTAACTCAAAAGTCAACATTCTTTCCACATTATGTACAAACATATTCTGTAAGCTATATGAAGGTCCCTTAAAAGTAGAAAGTATTCTACATATGTAGAATATAAATATAAAAATATAAAGTATTCTACATATGTAAGATATCATTATATAATATAGGACTATTATATATTTAAGCTTTAACTTCATTTTATCTATTCAGGTTTCTACTATTCTTCCATCATATAATGGGTATTATATTTGTTTTCAGCAATGTAATTCAGACTTTTTACTATGTCCAACTGGCCTGCAAAGTCTCTATCCAACATCATTGAGGTGTTAATGGAGTAGAAGTGAAATTTGGTTGGTTTGAGTAACTCAGGACCATTGACTTTTTTTTTCTTTTTGGTAGGGCAGTTGGGGTTGTGACTCTCCCAAGGTCACATGGCTAGTTTTTGTGTTAAGTGTCTGAGTCCAGATTTGAACTCAGGTCCTCCTGACTCCAGGGCTGGTGCTCTATTCACTGAATCACCTAACTGTCCCAAAGACCATTGACTTTTGAAGTTATAATGATGTTGAGTCAGGAAGCTTAGAGTTCTCTTTGTTTGAGCATATTTCCAAGATTAAACCTAGAATAATGAGGTTGGGGAGGGCACATTGGGGGGAGGGGGAATAGGAGGGTTTGTGGAGAAAGAACGGAAGAAACAAGAAGAAAACATAAAGGAGAAAGCCTGGAGCCAGCAGAGAACCACTACATATATACATACTTAATACAGCTTAGTATATTCTAATAAATCATAACTTAGTAGATTGTAAGTCCTGTAAAAATATAACTTTATTTTAGTCTACAATGCTACCTTTGCACAGTGTTTAACATTAGTTTTACTGAACTTAAGTTGAGATTGGAAAGTCTGTTTGAATTTGTCATCAAGAAATTCTAAGTTTAAACTCAGCTTTCAGACACTTACTGTGACCCTAGGCAAATCACGTAACCTTGCTATGTTTCAGTTTTCCTATCTATAATAGGATGGTAACAATACTACCTATCTCTCAGAGCTATCTTGAGGATAAAATGAGATAGTATGTAAATGTGCTAGCAATTATTATTAATTATTATTATTATTTGAATATTGCCATAGAGGTGACAATAAGTATACTGGTTAGAGAAGGCACATTACAGACAGCAACAGTAACAAGAGAAAAAAAAAGTCAACTTACCAGTGACAGTGTAGTTTTCTCTAGGTCCAGTATAGATTAACATGTCATCCATATATAATGAGTACTGAGTTATAATGCCATTTGCCTTTTTGGGCAGGCTCCAAAACAGTCTCAAAGTGTTGGGCAGAGACTTGGCTACTGGTGGCTGAACCTCTTCTGGTGCTAGAAAAAAGAGATTTATAGAGTATTACTTGATTTTAGATTTTCAGATTTAAACTTTGCACACCCAACCCAATTAATCATTGAAGAAACCTTGAGACCGCTTTCATGGAAATGTTTCTTACTATTGGGCAGCCTGTCAGTAACTATTTAAGGAACAATGCTGTCCTGAATTGATGAGCATATTCACTGGGGATGGATAGGTAGTGCTTTCCCTGATTCAGCTGATGGGCATGTCCTGACTTCCACAAAGCATTCATTAAAGAGTAATCTGTGCCTGCCGTCTCATTAAAGCAAGGTAAATAGTCCCAATTCCTTCCCTCTAGTAACTTATATTCTAAGAAAATACTGATATAAATTATTAACAAAGGACAGAGTCTTACAGACATATTGGACAAATGTAAATATAAAATAAGTAATGATGTACACAATTTACATTATGTATAAGCAAAGAAAGTGGTGGTGTATTTTTTTTAGTAGTAAGTAAAAATGGAGTTACAGGAATTACCTGTTCAAATAAAACAAATCATCTCTCATTCAGTTAGTGGGGAAGACTTCATGGGATAGGCAGAATTTGAGGAGGTGTTTGAATCATGACTAAGCAGGAGCAAACTTTTAAGAATCAGGGACTCAGAATATGACAGAGGGAAAAATCAGAAGCAATAGTGAAAGATATTGAGATAAATCCTTGGAAGGACAGGAAGTAGTTTCCTTAATGAGAACTAAAAGGAAAAATGATATCACCTCACATGGACTAGAGGTAGACCTTGTAAGGGAGGGTAAAGGCAATAAGATGACGCCATAGGGCCTTAAAAGAGATAGTTGCATGACCAAAAGCATGTGTAAAAAAGACAACCTTGGGAGAACTGACATTTTTATTGAAAAAGGGAAGTGCTGCTAATAGAGAATCCTGTTAAGAGAAAGTTACTTGAGTCAAGACACAAAGCCACAAGAGCATTACAGAAAATTCAGTCATCTAGTCTGTTTCCTCAACTGGACTCTTGCATGCCTTAGCTTCTTTCATGACTTAGTTGGGTGTTTTCTCTATAATCAGAAGCTCTGAATAATGAATGATAGCTAGTGTTTTATAGTGTTTAAAACATTTTACATATGTTATCTCATTTGCAGAATTCTCTTCTTCCTAAAGCTTTGAATTCTCCTATACAATTTTATACACAGTCAAAGAAATCAACAATTTTCATTTTCAAGAGGGGTGTATTACATAACAATGCTTCAAATCATTTGAGAGCCTTTCCTTCCTGAAGCAATGCATGCTGGTGGTTGTGCAAAGCTTTAACTACCAAGTTGTAAAATGCTTTCTCCTTCTTGCTGCCTTCTTAATGTAAGCTTTTCAAAACCTTAATTTATGCCTATAATTTGTAAGTTCCAAGTACAACAAAAGTGAGACTTAAGAAAAGACGAAGGAACCCGAGCAGTGACTAATAAATGACTCAATTGGCATTTGGAGGTTCCATCATACTGAAATAATTGTTGCCTATGCTGGTGTTTAGCAGTTAAAAGAGACCATGGAAATCAACCGTTTGATTCTCAATTTCATACTGTACCATACAATCAATTCTCTTTAGTCAGACTGTCTCTAGATTTACTTCTGAGCCATAGTAAAATGAGGAAGCTTTCATTAATCTTTCAGATGCTTCATATTAATGACAAGGCTCTTGCATGAACAATGTAACAGCAATTAAAAAGCCCATTAATCTGCATTACAGCTATTAAAGATGCATGTCATTAAAGGGTATGGAGTTTGATTCATTTTCGCACCCCCCAAAAAAATGGAGCAATTATGGTCTGGCAATGCACTTTGTCATCAAATTAGGTTGGGGTTTTCCAGCAAATGGCTTTGCAGCATTTAGCTCTTCTCCTATTTTATTATTCATGACTGAAATGTGGAAGTCAAGACCTTTGAAATTACTTTACCTTCTTGTGGAGTGGAGATGTTCAATGCATGTGTGCTCTCAGTACAACCAGCCAAAGTACAGGCAGTTAGGGTTACTGCATAGTTTTTGAAGGGTAGCAAGCCTGTCAATGTGCCTATAATATAAAAAGGAAAGCTTTACATATTTACAGTAAGCAAATGTGTTCACAAACACTCAACAGAGAATGAGGAGGAGAATATCCACTTCTTCCACCCATTCCCCTACATGTATACTTGCTGCCTGATGAGTTGGATGGCTAATAAGGAAAAAAAATTTGAGGTTGATTTCCTTTGTTTTCCTTGATTTCCAAGTGTTTCCAACTTGTTTGTAAGACAGCTCTAAACTGAGACTGCCCTACTGCACCCCTTGATGTTTTCAGTATTATGCACAACAGGGATACACAAAGAAATGCCTGTAAACATTACAGCTAAGTCAATATGAACTAATAAAGATAAATAACTAGTATATTAATCAAATACACCAATTTATATTTTTATTTGGGAATTTTTTTTAATTAATATTTTCTGCATTGATAAGAAATTGTAGCATATTGATGTTTTGGTTGACAGTTGTGATAAGGTGTGAGATACATCTTATAAGATAAGGGACACCACAATTCTTGCAGTCACTTAGTTTCACAATCCAGGTGTCACATTGACTCTTCACTCAGTTTCTATTACCCATTGAGTCACCAAGTCCAAGTAATCCTACCTCAACATCTCTTCTTAAAATATTGACATTCCTTAAAAAAAAATCATCACAGTGAACTTTGTTTTTCTTTTTGGAGGGGAGACGGCAGGGTAATTAGGGTTAAGTGACTTGCCCAAGGTCACATAGCTAGTTTTTGTGTTAAGTGTCTGAGGCTGGATTTGAACTCAGGTCTTCCTGACTCCAGGGCTGGTATTCTATTCACTGTGCCACCTAGCCACCTCAAGCAGTGGACTTCTTTTGGTGGAAAAAATCACTACCTAATGAACTGCATTTTTAGGTAGTAAGCTTTGTGAGAAGCCAAAATAAGGTCAATGTTTTACCCAACTTGTGGGTGAGTTTGTCCATTACTTCTGCCACTGTGGCAACTGACTGAATTTGGAATAAAAAGACTTAAATTTAAGGCCTGATTCTGCTGTTAAATATATAAATCTGAGCAAGTCACTTAGACTGAGTCTGTTTCCTAATTGATAAAATAAGGATAACAGTAACTACATATTTGTCTATCAGAATCTATCTCACAGGCTTAGTATAAAGATTTCATACAGTAACCTATGTCAAGGAAATTATAGCCATAAAGATCTATACAAATGTAAGCTATTCTTATCATAAGAGGATTATTTTTGTTCAGTTGTTTCAGCCATGTCTGATTCTTCGTGACCTCATTTAGGGTTTTCTTGGCAAAGATACTAGAGTGGTTTGCCATTTCCTTCTCCAGCCTGCAGATAAGGAAACTGAGGCAAACAGAGTTAAGTGACTTGTCCAGGATCACATAACTATTAAGTATCTGAGGTCAGATTTGATCTCAGGTATGCCTGACTCCAGTACTCTCTATCCACTGTGCCATGTACCTGACCATGAGGGATAGGAGAGTTCAAATATGGAAATGTTTAACTAATATACAAGTCGCTGGGCAGTAGCGAGGTATCCTGAATGGAACTCCTAGGAGGCTTGGGTTCCCACTTTGTTACATTCTCTGTTACTAGCTGTGTGATATAGGATAAAATGCATAATATCTTTAAGACTTAGTTTCTTGTAAAATTTGATGTAGATGATTGGACTAGGCAATCTCTAGGGTGCCTTTCATATTTAACTTTCAATAATACTAATTGGTGCAAAATTATTACTTTAGGTAGTTTCTTATCATTTTATCTCCCCGTTTTTCATCCTTTTCCTTCTGGTGCCATCTCTGAGGCATTCAATGCTATCACCCTGCCAACTCCAGCATTTCACACAGGTGGTTCACCAAAATCATTCCTCCATTTCCTCCATGTCCCTTTTTTTTAGCAATATATCATAAAAGAAGGAAGTCCAGTGAAGCAATTTACTTTAAGGAATAAAATGACTGATAGCAACCTCCAACATCTTTTGAAATCCATTTCTTTCCTGACTTTTTCCTGATCATTTTTCCTTATCCTGCCTTTTGCCTCTACTAGGAATCCCAGACATATTATCCCCTATATTATCTTCCCTGTACTCCCAATCTATCAATCCCTTTTTAGTCTTAATTGTCTACTTATCCATCAGGAAAACCAAGGTCAGCCATTTTAATTAGCCCTGATTCACCCTAAAACTCACTGCCCTCTTGACCTTTTTCAATGCTTACCTGGGAAGTCCTCTAGCTGGGTAACTCCAAACATCTGCTCTATTTTCATTCTCTACTATCAAGATATGTTGAAGAAAGTCACCAAACTGGGTAAAGAGTCCATTCATGCTCTCTAACCTCTACTTCATTGCTGCCTAGTAATACATTCATTCATCTCTTGCTGTTTCTTTATCCTTCCCCCAGAGCATCTGCTCCAAACATTTTATTCATATCTTTATGCTCTTACCCCATCCTCCCTCACTCTGAAAATAACTTCCTTCTTCCCATTTTAGTAAGAACAATAACCATACTGAGTCACTGGATTACACCCAGCTTAGCACCCACACCACGCCACACCCTCCAGTAGTTACTTATGTTACACCTCATAATTATTTCATGGGTTTTGTTACTAACAATATCCCTGCATAATGCTTTGTTTTCCTCTCCAGTGGTTTGTTCAGTTCTCTAAGAAGCATGCTTAGGTCTTCAATATCTTAAAAGAAAAAAAAAAATCTTTCCTTCAATTCTTCTACTCACTAAGGCTATTGTTTTCTTTTCTTTTGCTGCCAAACTTTTTTTTTTGCCTTTTGGAGGGCAATTGAGATTAAGTAACTTGCCCAAGGTTTTGTGTGTGTGTGTGTGTGTGTGTGTGTGTGTGTGTGTGTGTGTGTGTGTGTGTGAAGTGTCTGAGGCCGGAACCGAACTCAAGTCCTCCTGACTCCAGGGCCAGTGCTTTACTCACTGCGCCATCTAGCCACCCCAAAGTATGGGAATTGCTTTTTTATTTTTATTTTTTTTTGCTTTTTGGAGGGCAATTGGGGTTAAGTGACTTGCCCAAGGTCACATGGCTAGTTATTTTGTATTAAGTATCTGAGGTCGGAGTTGAACTTAGGTCCTCCTGACTTCAGGGCTGATTCTGTATTCACTGCGCCACCTAGCTGCTCTGCTACCAACTTTTCAAAAGAATAGCAATCATGCACTGCTTCTATTTCCTCAATACTGACTAATTCTTTAAGGCTTAGTAATCTAGCTTCTAGGGAAGTAGTGTGGGGTAATGAATATACAGCTGATTTCAGAAGCAGGAAGACTTGAGTTCAAGTGCTACTTCTAATAAATACCAGTTGTGTGTGAGCCCATGCAAATCACATTACCTTTAAGTACCCTGGGAAACTAAGACATTAAATTGCAGAGAAGGTACCTGTGTGGAGCATTAGAAGTTCCTTACTATGACCTCCATATGATGGTGAGTTTGAGCAGAGAACTAGTCTGGCCATTCTAGAAAGCTATTTGGAATTTGCATCAAAAGTCAATAAAACATATATATAATGATTCAACAATATCTATACCAGACTTAGAACCCAAAGAGAAGAAGGAGAAAAAAACTTTCTCCATTCTCTGCTTCTTCTTCCATGCCCTTAAATGTCTATGTCCCCCAAAGTTCTGCCCTTAACCTTCTCTTCTCATCTCTTCTATACATCATCATTCAACAATGTCATCTGCTCCAATGATTTTGATATCACTTACATACAGATGACTGTTAAATTTGTATCAGTATCCATGACCCCTTTATTGAGCTTTAGTCCTGCATTTCCAACTTCTTGCTAGACAACTCCATGTAAATAATTTAAAATTTCACAGTCAATATATCTATAAACGAACGTCTTTGTCCTCCTTCCCACTAAACAACAGTTCTTACAGCTTACTTCCTTATTTCTATTCAGACCACAGTGATTCATCCATTTACCTAAACTGGAAGCCCAAGAGTCATCCTTCATTCTACTTTTTCCTTTGCTTCCACATCCCACCAATCATTATGATCTAGTCACTTCCTCTGAAATTTCCCTATGACTTAAAACGTCTTTGACGGTCCTTTTACTGACAAACTACTTGAAGCACCCATTCAGTTTTCCCTTGACTATTGCAAAGTGGTCTCCCCCAAACTGCCCTTGCTTTAATGTTTTCTATACAGAACAAATAGATAAAGCTTCATGGAATCACAGTATCAGAGGTGGAAGGTCATCTAGTGCAATCCTTACACAAAAGGAATAACATGCCACCATAACACGCCCAACGAGCAGATACGTCTGAGTTCTATTCATTTTCCCAATATTCTTTGTTCAGAAATTCTCCCTTCCCTCCCCACCTCTCTCCCAATTCTACAGCCCTTAGACCAACCTCCAAATTACAGTGAGGACGGAGCCAACCTCCAGATTACAGTGAGGACGGAGCCCCCACCATGTTCTGAGCTTCCCAAGGGTAAGGGCAATCTTTTACCTTTCTTTCTATTCCCATTACTTAGTACAGTTTCTGGCATATAGTAAGTGCTCAATAAATGCTTTGCCTGATTCTACGACATGGCCTCTAACACATTTTTTCCACCCTTACCTTTAAGTACTTCCCTATACATACCCTATTTTCTAACCAAATTATACTAGTATTGACCAAATGTGCCCAGTGATATGTCTCTGTATTTTCAGAGGTGGTACATAGAGAGAAAGCAATGAATAGCTAATGGGAGAATTGTGGAAACAGGACAAGGATATTCTAGGGGAAGGGAGCTTTCTAAAAAACATGAAAACAACACCAAATAGATAACAGCCTACTGCATTCATGCATAAAGCTGCCTACAGGTACCATGCTGCAGCATCATAGTGAATATAAAGATTTAATTAATCTCCTTAAGGTCTTTATTATCAAGGAGTTAATAGGGCACTGGGGAGAATAAGGTTTGTGACCTTATAGTGACATAGATAAAATAAGTCATAATATAAATTTAGTCTTTCATTCATTCAAAAAATATTTATTATTGACTCTATACAAGGCACTGTCTTTTACATGTACATGTGCTGCCTCTTATATTGGGATATTGTATAGAAAATTAAACCATAGGCACACACATATATGCCAATGCTTTGAGTTCTTTGGAGTCAAAGAACTATATAAATCTAAAACAGTATTATTCCCATTGAAAAAATAATAAAAAATCCGTTCCAGAACATTACTTAGCATTTTTACAGGCAAGCCTTTAGAGAGATTATGGACAATATCTTATTATGAAATAATTCCCTCCCAAACCATGACTAAGGCTCATTGTTGAAACAAAGTGTAAGTCAGCCTACAAGGCAAAGAGTACAAAGTGTAAAACTCAGGGAGAGCTGTGCCAAGTCAGATATCAACATGAGATTCACCAAATGACCTTGGGCAGATGGCTTAACCTTTCTTCCTGCTGTGACAAAAGCCACATTTGCTGCATGTGTAAATCAAGGATTTCATTCCCTCGTGTTTTTCCCCTTTAAACCTTGAGGCCTTTGAGAAAAAGGAAGCATTGCTCTTGGAGTCCTTTTTTCACCCTGATATTTTGTACATTGCTGTAGAAATTTACCAAGCAGTGTTTCATTCGAAAGTACTGAGCTTCTGAAAGAAAGATGCTAGAGTGAAACTAGACCATCTTTCAAGTCATTTATCAAAGTGTTCACATTTCCCTTTTCAAGGCAGGTGAAACAATAATAAACGCTAGGAAAGGAGAGTTGAAAAAACTGAGGGGGAAAGAACACAGATGTGTGGGTTCTTGCCAGCTTTTAATACCACATGGAGGGTTTCGGACAGTTTGTAAATCACACTTTTTAAAATGTGATGTATATTCTGAGCTTGAGGTGGCATTTCCTTCATATTTCCAGAAAATGCCTTGCAATGGTCTGCCTTCAAATTCTGTCAAAACAGAAGAATGGTACGAGAGAGAAGTCTTACAAGATTGGTGAGGGGTGGCAGTGTGCTCTAGAGAAGACTTCAGGGTTTTACAATTTTTCTTCTAGGTTACCATTTAGGGAAAGAGGGAAGACAAAGAGACAACCACTCAAAGCATAAATGTGTGAGACAGAAGGGGACAGGATAGCATAGTGGAGAGGATACTAAATTTGGAGCTAAAAGACCTAGGCTGGAATCCTGGCTATGACTTCCTGTATAACATTGTCTTTAATATCCTCATCCATAAAATAATCTGTTACAGACATTCTGTAATGTCTTTGGAAGTCTCAGTACTTAGGGAAGACTTTACCAAGGCTTGAGATTCACTAAGTGACCTTGAGAATGTGACAATCTCTTTTTCCTAGTTTACCTAGAGCCCTAAGAGATCACCAAGTTGAACTGAAGCAAATACTTGTAAAAAGGACTGATATTCCCAAAGGAAATAGTCAAGATTCTCCATGAGTGTATAGAACCTTTTTGGAGATGGCCACTAGGGACCATTTAATGCACGAAACTAGTAATTTACCTAATGGCACCTTTTAGAGTGTCTAATTCACACTTAAATATTTTATCTCCAGTAGAATAGTTTTGCTATGATACTATATCATCATCAGAAAGCATTTATCACCATTTCCTCTCTAAGCAAGGTGCAGTAAAAAAAAAAAATGTCCTGCTCAGTAGGGGGCTTCCAATCTAAGACAACTTTGTCTCAGAAAGCCCTACAGGTAATGGTCATGTACATTCTCATTTCTCAAGGTCAATCTCAGACACACCTTCTCAGTGAAGTTTTCCTTGATTTCTGCAACTGAAAGTGATCTCCCCTTCCTCATAGTTCTTATAATACTTTGGTTAGGTTCTTTCTTTGTCCTTATCACCTTCTACTTTGTACCATGTTTATTTGTGTACACGTCAGACTCCATGCTACTTTTAAGGTCCTTGAGCCCAGGACCATCTTTTTGCTTTGGATTTTCAAAGCCTAACAGTGCCTTTCATACAGTTGACCCTCAAGTGTTTATCAGACTGACTTGGATTGAAATAAATATTAGTCACAAACATAGAAACAACTATGTAAGATGGGTTAACTCTAAAGAATTTCTTAACAGAGCTTTCAGACATTTGTATAGGTCCCTGAGATTGTGGATTTTCCATTTTAGAAGTTTTCAAAAAGAGATCTTTCACTTTTTTAACCATTTAAGAATGACCCTGCCCAAAAACATTAAGGAGAACCAAGTGACCTCTAGAGTTTCCTTTTGGTCAGAAGATTCTTTGAAAAGAAAAGAGGGTCAGCAACTATATTAGGAAATCTGTCTATCTATTCTGGTAATGGAAGAGGGTGATTTGGAGAACATTGAATAAATGTAGAGTAAGCATTATTGATATTTTAAAAGTGTTAGTGTCCCATGTAGCAAACACAGGAGTGTTGGCATATGTATTAAAATCGCTGGCACCAGCAGGTTCAGAAATCTCTGTGCTAAGCGCTAATGCACTTTGAGAAAATCTGACATGCCACACCAAGGGAGTTTGAAGAAAAGTAAACACATTCTTTTTTAATTGCAACCCCAGGCCACTGAGTGGGTGAAGGAACCCAATAAAAAGGGTCACTGAATGACTAAAACACACACACACACGCACACACAAACACATACACACACTTTTGCACACTTTAGAAAAGAACTCAAATTCTAGGCATCAGATCCCTATGGTATCTAGTAATTTTCAAATTCTACCTCCTGGCAGGGGGGAAGGAGAGTGAATAGAGCAGCAAAATCTCTTTGTCAAACTACAGAAACATACACAGTTTTGTTGTTATTGTGTTAACTTGAAAAGAACTAGACAATACCACTTGTGTAGATGACTACAGAGATTCACCAAGACTGTTGGCTGTTGTAGCTTCCCAGCTACCATGGTGCCATTAAAAACATACCAGGGGAAGAGATGGATAGAAGGATTGCTAGAAAGATAGTTGAATGGATAGAGGGGTTTCCACATGCCTTCTGTAAATAGCCCAGAAAACATCCTAACCAGACGTGAACAGTTCCTTTTTCAAGCCTTTCAGAGGATTCTTTCAGACCTTTCTGTGGATTCATAATTTAGCTCTGCAACCTTATTCTGGGTGTCAGTATGAAGTTTTGAGAATCCATGCTATTTAACAACATGATGCTTCTCTTTTTTCCTTTGCTTTTTCTTTTCTTTCTTTTTTTTTTTTTGCTTTTTTGGAGGGCAGTTGGGGTTAAGTGACTTGCCCAAGGTCGCTTGGCTAGTTTTTTTGTGTTAAGTGTCTGAGATCATATTTGAACTCAGGTCCTCCTGATTCCAGGGCTGGTGCTCTATTCACTGCACGACCTAGCTGCCCCTCCTTTTTCTTTCTTTAAAGGAAAATATGTTTGCTTCCTAAACTTAAAGTTTATTCCTAGCTTCACAATGAATCACGTCCACAAGCATTTATTAAATACATATTATGTGTCAGACACTGTGCTAAGGACTGGAAAAACTTTATAAGACTCATTTGATATGTGAGAAGCTCAGCACTGCCCTTAGGTAAGAATAAAAGTCTGCCACGTACTATGTGAATTTATGAAGGACAGAAGTGGTAGGTAGAGTCATATAAAAGGGGTTCTCAGAAAGAGGTAGTAAGATCTTTGAGGATCAAGGATTATATGCCCTCTTCCCCCTTCTCAACCTTCACTCTTACCCTATCAGAGCAGCTAACATTGTATTCTGTGCAGATTGGGAACCAAATACACATTGTTGAATGACTAATGGACTTTTTTTTTATCCTCTTAGGTCCTCTTAGATAGATCTCTCACTGTAAAGGTATATTCCCCTCCTAGGGAGAGAAAGAAGTAATAGGCAAAGACATGGTTTCTTCCAGCTGATAGATTATCTCCAACACTTTTCTCCCTTTGCCTCTAACCTCAAATTTCAAAGGAGCAAAAGGGAAAATATTAATAATTGGAGGCAGCCTAACCACCCAAGAGAAAATCACTGCTGAATTGACACCAGCTGTGCAAGCCTTTGAGACTCTAATAGTACTATGTTTGCTGAAAGGCAATGAAACAGCAGAGAATGAGGCTGCTTTGACACTGAAATTTTACTATTAACTCCCGTGACTAAATGTAGACAGACACAAATGGGGAGAGCATCTCAAAGCAAAATGGCCTCCTTTTAAAAACTAAACTCATTTTGGACCAGGCAAAAATACAGTTTTTATTTACACACTTCAGCAAACTATCTCTTTTTTTTTTTCCACTCCTCAGCTGCCAACCTAGGTGTTTGGCCGGCATCCACTGTAATCTGTTCTCCTTCATTATGTTAATCTGTGGGCGGAAAGATTTCTGTCATCTTCGAATCGCTTGTACAGCAATGGTAAACACCTTGGCCTGTCTGTAATTGGACAGGTGTCTGCATTGATGTCACCCAGCTTTTAATTCAATTAAAGCACTGGCTGCTCTGCTCTCATTACCCACTCATTTCCGCTGCACTTTTAGTCTGGCAGTGAAATTTGCACATAGCAATTGCCTACCCCAGAGTCCAATGTCAGCAGTCCCATAACAAAGATCAACCTTGATGTTCATGCATTATTTTTAAGGCACTCAAACAAACAATCCAATAATGTTTCAAATTCTTGTACTCTACCTGAGGGCAGCAGATGATGGCAGACAGTTTATTATCTTTTGAAAAACAGGTATATTTTTAAAATCCCTCTTAAAATGCTACACCATTTAATCAGGGTATTTTTCCTACTGGCCAATAATTAGAACCAGGAAGAATAAAGAGAGAAGCTGTTTCCATCTCCTGATCCCCAGGGCTTTTCTCCATCTCCAGAGAACTCATCAGAGTACAATGCTCTTATTTATTTCCTGGCACTTCATATTTGGATCAAGAAAGTGAGGGTGGGCAAGAGCAAGGCATTTAATAAGAATGCCATCTGGTAAGGGACACAGCAGAGGCAGGGCAGCTACTGCTACCTGGAAGCGGAATGAGAACCCACTGTTGTCAAGGAATGAGCCTCCTATGAACCAGCTAGGGAAGAGGCAGTGAATTTCTCCTATCACAGGATTCTGCTGCAGTGCGGTGGAATTCTTCCGGTTTTTTAATGTACATCGAAGAATAAGTTAACAGGCTGCAAACCTTCCTACCTGGTGGATGGATTAGAGACAGTAAATCAATCCAACACACCACACTTTCTGCCCACTTAAAGGAACCTCTGCAAATAAATTAAAGTTCTAACACAGACATTTTGACACAGTGACCCCATGAAACTGAATAATGACATTTGTTAAATATGGATGAAAATTTAACAGTCTAACAGTGATCTGGAAAGGCACCTATAATGCTTCTTTTCATAAAGTAATACTGTCCCTCCATACTGTTGTTTCTTTTCTTTCTTCTGTTGTTTCCTTTCTTTCCTCTGAGATCAGGTGTCTCCATCTGGTCCAGACTGGAAATAAGGCAGTTTCTTATGGGCAGGATCCCCTTAGTGATCTACTCCTTTTCCACCCTAGGTCACCACTCCTTAGATAGCCTGGAGCCTCCTACTTTAGGGTGACATACCTTACTGGTATAAGCCTTACTGCAGATACCTGGTGGTGCTAAAGCCCACTGCAACACAAAACTCCCAAACTCAAGCAATCAACCATCCTCAGACCTCCAGGCAGTAAGAATTACATGTGGCCACCATGTATGGCCTCATTATTATTTCTTATAAATATATGCATCTGTGGTATGTATAAAAGTAGTTTTTTTAAAAAGTTCTAAGAAACCGTTAAATTTTACCAGCAAGCTGCAAGAACACAAAATTAAGGCTTTAGGTAAAATTAGAATACAGTGATGTAGAAGAAAGAGTTTTGGAGACAAGTTTGAACTCTGGCTCTGACACTTAGTACCCATGTGATCTTGGACAGGTATTATGAACTTTAGGATAAGAGAGACAATGTGGTAAAATAGAAAAGGCAATGGTTCTTGAATCAGAAGACCTGCATTCAAATTCTACTTCAAACGATTACTGTTTGCCTTAAGTAGATAAAATTCCCTGAACCTCAGTTTCCTCATTTATAAAATGAGAGACTAGATGACTTCTGAGGTCCTTCTACCTCTACATCTATAATCTTGTGACTCTCACTGGTAAAATGAGAAGAATGGACTAGATAACTTCTAAAGTGTCCTTCAGCAAAAAAAAATCATTAAACATGTTTTAAGTACCTACTGTGTGCTAGGCATTGTGCTAAGCATTGGATCTATGATCCTGTAGAATTCTAAGCAGACCAAAAAAAGTGTCTATTTCTCAGATTTACTTTGAGGTTTGGGTTACTAAAATCTAAACACTTGTTTAATTGTGTATAAGCATAGTATAGGGATATTTATAAGAGAGGAAGTCTAAACCCAGTTCCACATTTGAACAGTGACTACAAGGTGGATTTTTCTTTAGGTGAGAACTTTGACTAAATTCTTAAATCAGTGCTGCTCCCATCATTCTAATGATGTTTTCCAGGAGTTTGGAACCACACCATTATATAAAATTGCCAGATGGACAGATAGAGGTGGAGTTTTCAAACCCTGAAAACAAACTCAGACTTTGCGGAACAATTGCAGGTCTGACCAGGGCTAGTTTTCCAAAGTTGTTAATTATTTTGTATAATCATGCGTTAACTATCATCTTTAATGAATATTTCTGTTATTTACTTGACTATGACTTCTTCTTGACTATGAATTCAGCTCTGTCTATGGTCCATAATAATTTATTTTTAAATATCTATGGTTAGGGAGGCATGAAGTTGCACAAATAACTGAATCTGGTGATAATCGGAAACGTCGTAAACATTACTTTCTACTTCTATCATCACCAGACATTTTCTATACATTGCTAAAATTACCATCAAATGAAAATAGGTTCAGTATGAATATATATGTAGACTCTATATCAAATTATGTGCCATCTTGGGTTGGTAGGGGTGGAGAGATGAGGAGAAAATTTAGAACTCAAAATCTTAAGGAAGTGAATGTTGAAAACTAGAAAGAAATTAATTTAAAAAAAGAAACTGAAACTCAGAGAGGCTCAGTGACTTCACCAAAGTCATATAGCTAGCAGAAGAACTGATGATACCAACCTTTCTCAATCCAAATCTAGTATGCTCTTTCTCATATACCTAGCAAATCACTTAATGTTTCTGGGTTTAAGTTTCTTCATATAATAAACAAAGGGGTTAGATCAAAATTACATTTACTGAGTGGAATTTCTTTCCAACTTTCAGTGAAAGTGCTAATAAAGAGGGGACTGCCCAAAGGATAAATGACAGGAGGGGAAAAGGGAAGCAAAAAAGTGTCCCCATAATCCACAAGCTGGACACTAGCTCCTAAATAAAATTCATTCTTTTTTTTAATGACTATATACCAAACAAATGCTACTGGAATGTAAGTTCCTTGAGGGCAGAAATG
This sequence comes from Petaurus breviceps papuanus, assembly GCF_028583685.1. Taxonomy (NCBI): domain Eukaryota; kingdom Metazoa; phylum Chordata; class Mammalia; order Diprotodontia; family Petauridae; genus Petaurus; species Petaurus breviceps. The sequence continues at coordinate 7,280,448 of NW_027187317.1, read as the reverse complement.
GTGCTATTAATCACTATATTCCTCATGGAAGCTAGCCTAGTACTTGTAGTATGTTAGACATTTAATAAATATCTTTTGAGTGAATGTTATTAAAATGAAAAACAATCACCCTTACATCATTTTTCTTTGGTCCAAATAGTTCAAATAAAGGGCTAAAATGAGTGGAAAGCAACAAAATAAACTTCAAAATAATTTTCTAAGTGATGCAATTTACCATTAAAAATTGACTGGTTCTGAAAGAAAACTCCCATGAGCCAGCTGCCTCAATGTTTTTGAGAGTTTAAGGCTGAGGAAGTAAATGAGGAAATGCCTATGCATATTATATCCCTTTTCTGAACTTTATGCATGAAAAATTCCCAATAATTTATAGCACTGACTGAAAAATTGGGCTTTTCTTTGATTTCACATTTTATACATAAGCTTTGATTTAGTTTCAAATATAAATATAAAATGCTTTTTAAAATTCATTTTGATGCAATCAGAAGTGGACATGCTAGAAAATCTTTTAGCAACTATTTCCTTTTCTTCACTAAGAGTTAGATAGATTACTTGAAAAGCCTTTGTATCCAATATTATTGTAATGGTGTTGAAGTTTTATCTATAGATATATATTATTATTATTATAATTAAGCAAAATCAATAGATTGCAAATGATGACCACCATGTTTTAAAATCATGGTACGGTAAGTTTGCAAAAAAAATTATGTCTAACTTTTGTAGTGTTCATTCAAATTGAATAAAATAAAATGCATGACCTATAGAAAATGCTATCTAAAGATTACATAATGCATAGAGAGCAGAACACACATTATGTATTCAAGAGAGTTGGGATAAAGCTATTAACTCATCAACACTGCATTACCTAATGAAATTCTTTTACATTATCTAAGCCAGAGCATTACATCATTCCTATTTTTACTGTTTATGTCATAAGCCATATTTATGTTCTATAAAAATGTTTCAGACCAATTCTTTCCCAGATATATACTTAGAAATAGTTTATAATAAAAGACAAATATATAAAAACTAAGGGATGATATACTATAAACTAGTGAAATCCTCTCAAAGATTCTGCTGTATTTAACCTTAATCTTTTAATGTGATACTTAACTGTTTCATATACATCTAGTCTTCATCAACCTAAAATGATTTCTAAATTTTCTTTAAAAAATTTCATATTTTAGAAAGGCTAATACAATCACTACATTTTGTTGGCAGAGACGTAGGAGACAAAGAATTACCTTAGAATGGAAAAGAATACATTCTCATATTATGGTAGAAGGGCAAAGTCTATTTTCCTCAGTTTCCTCCCAACATGAATGATCTGTGATTCTCTGACTCTAACATGTGAGTTGAATAATATGAATGGGAAGATATACATTTTTTAAGAGAAATTCTCCTTGTATAATATTGATTTGATACCTTGATAATAATATCTTAAATTTGTTGAGCCCTTTTAACTTTTCCTAACCCTTTTGTATGGAATCATCTCTGAGTTATGATTGACCAATTTGCAAATGATCTAATGCACATACAAATGGTTAAACAGATAGAAACAGTGACTTCTCCATACCGCTAACTAACTTTAAAAAGATTCTCCAAAGACTCCTCACCTATGCAGACTCCCACAAAGGCAAATACACCAACCAGAACCAAGCTGTCTTTTGTGTACAGTGCCACCAGGTGGTTAGCTTAATTTAGTTTTCACATTTAACCATTTTGGAGATTCTAAATGAGGTTTTGATAGTTTCAAGGACTTTAGAGATTGCGTCACAAGTTCTTTATGATGCCTAATTTAATTTCATACTGATGAGTTTTCTTTTCCTTACATCTCATGTTTCTTCCTTACCACCTCTTTATTTTTTTCCTAAGGGAAAGTCATGCATGTGATCTGTCCCCCTTATGGATCACAGCTCAATTAAATACACATTAAGGAAAAACTTTCACACACACACACACACACACACACACACACATATGCATTCCCTTTTAAACCAATCTCCTTACCTTTTCCACAATCAATTACATCAGGAAAACTTTCCCTTTTCTCCTATTCCCCCCTTTCTTTATCTCATTTGTGAGATGAAAAAAAAGACATAATTTTGAGTGAGGAGCATAACAGTGCTAGTTCTGGTGACTCACCTGTATCAAGGAAAAAGGAAACTAATCAATATGAAATTAAATTAAGCATCATAATGAACCAGTGACTCAGCCTCTAAAGCCCTTGAAACTCTGGAAACCCCATCCAGAATCTCCAGAACGACTATATCTGATTGCTGACATTCAACCTGCCTTTATTCAAGCACCAGCATTGAAGACTGATAAAAATTATTTCTCCTTCAGTATAATAATCATCAAAATATTATTTGTTCCCACTCCTTTCAGCTAATTTATAGGGTAAATAGACTGGAAGGTATTTTTATCATGATACCTTTACCACCATATATGATATTTTTTTCTGACAAAAAGCACTTAGACCTAAACAAAAAAGTTGGAGAAATATGTAACATTCTAAAAATGGAGCTTCCTGTATATAATTGTAGTAGCATCATAGTTTTGTAGCTAAAACTAATCTTAAAGAATAAGTGTTAGGGGGCAGAGCCAAGATGGTGGAGTAGAAGCAGGAACCTGCTTGAGCTCCTGCTCCAACCATCTCCAATATACGTAAAATAGGACTCTAAACAAATTTTAGAGCTACAGAACCCACAAAGTGACAGAGGAAAACAAATCTCCCACTAAAGGCAACATGGAAGGCCAACAGGAAGCACCTATCACACCAGGCTGGGAGCCAAGCACAGTTCCAGATTAGCCTGCTGACCCAGACCCAAGGCACAGACTGACCTGAGGAAACTTCAACAGAGTGAATCACTGCCCATAATCACCAAAGATAAAGTAAAAGGTCAGAGAGGAGCCCTGTTGATCCTGGGTGAGAGAAGATCACTATCTGGCCCCTGTCCCTAAGGCAGCAGAGGTGACAGCGGCTGCCACTGCTGCTGCTTCTGGCTCCAGGCCTACATATCCTAGGGGGACCAAGTGATTGTCTGGAGGGCATTTTCAGGAATCTCTCTGCTGGCACTGAGGCAGGATTCTCTTGCTTTGCCCTGCCTGGATCTGGGTTACAGACTTTTGTGGTGATCCTGGGGTGAGGATCACTGGTATGGCAGAGCTTGTTGAGGCTGTGGGGAATTCTCCTCACAGTTCTGAGGCAGGTGCCTGGAAAAAACTTTGACATCTGTGAAGACTTCAGAAATTTGGGACACAGCACTCTACACCAGGGAAGCAGAGTTCTACTGTGGCAAAGAGCTCAAAGGTCAAGTAATTGGCTGGCAAGATGGGCAAACAGAGGAAGTGCAATTAGACTATAGAATCCTTTGGGGGGGGGACAAAGAGGATCAAAACATAGAACCAGCAGTAGACAACCAAGTCAAACCTCCTGCATCAAAAGCCTCCAAGAAAAATATGAACTCCTCTCAGGCCATGGAGGAGCTCAAGAAGGATTTTGAATATCAAATTAGAGAAGTGGAGGAAAAATTGCGAAGAGAAATGAGAATGGTGCAAGAAAAATATGTCAATAGCCTGACTGAAGAAAATAACACCTTAAAAAATAGACTAACTCAAATGTCAAAAGAGGTCCAAAAAGCCAATGAGGAGAAGAATGCCTTAAAAAGCAAAAATGGTCAGAGGGAAAGGAATTTCAAAAACTCACTGAAGAGAATGATTCCTTCAAAACTAGATTGGAGCAAATGGAGGCAAATGACTTATAAGAAATCAAGATACTATAAAACAAATCCAAACAAATTAAAAAATAGAAAGCAATGTTAAATATCTCATTGGAAAAACCATTGACCTGGAAAAATAGATCCAGGAGAGATAATTTTAAAATTATTGGACTACCTGAAAGACATGATCAAAAAAGAGCCTAGAAATAATCCTTCAAGAAATTCTCAAGGAAAATTACCCTGATATTCTAGAACCAGAGGGCAAAATAGAAATTGGAGAAATTCATCAATTGCCTCTTGAAAAAGATCCCAAAAAGAAAACTTCTAGGAATATCATGGCTAAATTCCAGAGTTCCCAGGTCAAGGAGAAAATATTACAGTCAGGAAAAAACAATTTGAGTATTGTTGAAACACAATCAGGATAATACAAAATCTAGCAGCTTCTACATCAAGGGATTGAAGGGCTTGGAATATAATATTCCACAGGTCAAAGGAGCTAGGACTAAAACCAAGAATCACCTAACCAGCAAAACTGAGAATAATACTTCAGGGGAAAATATGGTCATTCAATGAAATAGAGGATTTTCAAGCATTCTTGGTGAAAAGACCAGAGCTGAACAGATAATTTGACTTTCAAATACAAGAAGCAAGAGAAGCATGAGAAGATAAATAGGAAAAAGAAATCATAAGGAACTTATTGAAGATAAACTATTTACATTCCTACATGGAAAAATGGTAATTGTAACTCATGAGACTTTTCTCAGTATGAGGATAGTTGAAGGGAATAGATATGTAGATAGATAGATAGATAGATAGATAGATAGATAGATAGATAGATAGATAGATAGATATAGATATATGTATGTATATACATATATATGTATGTGTAGAAGGGTATGTGTTTACAAATATATATGTGAGTGTGTATATGTGTGTACTTGTATACACAGAGACAAGGCACAGAATCAGTTTAATATGAAGGGATGATATCTAAAAACTAAAATTAAGAAGTGAAAGAGGAATATATTGGGAGAATGAGAAAGGGAGAGATAGAATAGGGTAAATTATCTCACATAAAAGAGGCAAGAGAAAACTATTACAATGGAGGGGAAGAGCAAAAAAGTGAAAGGGAATGAGTCAACCTTACTCTCATTGGATTTGGCTTAAGGAGGAAATAACATACACACTCAATTTGGTATTTTACTCTACAGGAAAGTGGGGGAAAGGAGATAAGAAGGGGGATGATAGAAGGGAGGGCAGATTGCAGGAGAGGGTAGTTAGAAGCAAACATTTTTGAAAAGGGACAGGGTCAAAAGAGAAAATAGAATAAATGGGGGGTGAGATAGGATGGAGCGAAATATAGTCTTTCACAATATAACTACTATGGAAATATTTTTCATAACTACACATATACAACCTGTGTTGCTAAATGGGGGTGGGTGAGGATGAAAGAAGGGAAAGGATCTGGAAATAAAAGGTTTTTGTTTTGTTTAAATTTTTTTTTTTTGCTTTTTGGAGGTGGGAGAGGCAGGGCACTTGTGAGTAAGTGACTTGACCAAGGTCACGCAGTTAGTAAGTGTTAAGTGTCTGAGGCTGGATTTGAACTCAGGTCCTCCTGATTCCAGGGCTGGTGCTCTATTCACTGCACCACCTAGCCACCCCTAGAAAGCAAAGTTTTAAAAACAAATGTTAAAAAAAAATTTTTACATGCAACCAGGAAATAAGATATACAGGCAATGGGGTATAGAAATCCATCTTGCCCTACAAAAAAGTAAGGGGGCATGGGGGAAGACATAAGAGAGAACAGATTGGGGGAAGGTGTATTCAGTATGCTTGTTACCTTGGGGTAGGGGTAGGGGAGAGACAGGGAGAAAATTTATAACTCAAAATTTTGTGGAAAGTAATGTTGAAAACTAAAAAATAAATAAGTTTATTTAAAAAAAGAATTAGGGGGCAGCCAGGTAGCACAGCGAGTAAGAGCACCGGCTCCAGTGTCAGAACGACCTGGAGATCGAATCCCGGGCTCAGATACTTAGCACCCACCCAGAAACACCTGGCCGTGTAACCTTGAACAAGTTACTTAACCCCGATTGCTTAAAAAAAAAAAAAGAATTAGTCCTAGATCAATGCCTTCAGCTTTTAGATGAGGGAATTAAGGCCCATAGACATTATGTGACTCATCCAAGGTGACACAGCAAATGAATGATCAATTCAGGACTAGAAAATAAGTCTCTTCTTGACTTCCGACCCATTTTTCTTCTTTCTGACTGAACTGAGAAACTTGCCTGATATCTGTAGAATATCACTGGGAGATGATCCACTTGGTCAGTATGCTTATGGTGGCATGTCATTACATTGTACCAGCTGATATTTCCATGTGACATTCTAAGGGAGCACCAATAAGGAGTTCCCATAAATACTATGAGGAAGATCAAATCTGACAGCGGGAGCTAAGAATTAATGCATAGGCCAAGTAAGTCAACCACTGCATTTGGTCATTTCATTTGACAATATAGTTCATCAGGCACCATCTGACTTTTGTGTGGTTTTATTAGAGCTGTCAGACCTATAACCAAAAAGATTCAAATCCTCCAGAATAAGATTATTACTCAGCTCAGTGAAAAAGTGTTTTTATATTGATTCCCTTACTCTAGGCCACATGATTCAGATTCAGGTCTTTGAGTGTCATTGGCAGATAACAGCATAAGGAAGAGAGTATTAGGCATTCTTAGCATGCCCTTATATGAAAGGGAAAGACTCTTCTCTATTCATAAAGTGTCAGTTTGCTATTCATTTTTTTAAATGGTTTAAGCACAAAAGGTTTATGGACGGAGAGTAATGGGGCTTAGGGGGTGGAGGAATGGCATTTGAGATACCATGGCCCTACCTTTATTTGTGGGGAGAAATCTGTATTTATTAAGATTTTTTTTGTTGTTTAACTATACTGGAATGGAGTCTGTTAAATCACTGTGCTGGGAGTTTGGGGCATTCTGAGAACAGAAGGTACGGGACACTAAATCTGTTAAAGAATTGAAACTTTTTTCTGTTATTTTAAACTCCAAGATATTTTAGGAAGGAAGGAAGGAAGGAAGGAAGGAAGGAAGGAAGGAAGGAAGG
>NW_027187317.1:7173916-7273212 GCF_028583685.1 Petaurus breviceps papuanus | reverse complement strand
CAGACTAGAAGTATGGCACCCTATATGGTTTAAAGCTGTACATGATGTGTATAGCAGTATACTAGAGTGTAAAGAGAGGGAAGGAAGGGAGGGAGGGAGGGAGGGAGGAAGGGGAGAGAGAGGGAGGGAGAGAGGGAGGGAAGGGAAGGGGAGCAAGGGAGGATAAAAAAGGGAGAGAGGAGAGGACGAAAGAAAGGGAGGGGAAGGAAAAAGGTAGTAAACAGAAGGAGAAGAAAGGGAGAGAGAGAAGTGAGAAAAGGGAAGGAGAGAATGGAGGGAAGGATGGGGAGGTAGGATGAGAGGGAAGGGAGAAAAGGAAAGGAAAGAGAGAAGGCAGGGATAAAGGTTTTCATTCCTCCCTGAGGGAAAGCTTTCGAGGAAAGAACACAAGTTAAAAAAAAAAGATAATGGCAGGAGAAACCAGTGGGAGAAGCCAGGGAGCTAAGCGCAGAGGTGGAGTGGGGAATGAAGAGACAAATGAAGGGGAAAAGGGGATTGGTTTGATGGAAGTATGTTGGTAGAGGAGAAGCAGGCATAAATTTATAGCTTACAATCAATCAGATAATTGGCAAGTATAACAATTGGAATTTCAACTTAAGTCCCTTCTGATGCTGCCTATTACTCTTTCAAATGTATCATGCCTCCCAGCCTCACTCTTTGTTCACTGAGTCAGCTCCTGGCCTCAGGACAATGTTTTTGCTCCAGAGCCTTCTTCAGAGCTTCTGAGGTACCAGACTCCTACTCCCTGCTCTTGACCAGGCTTTCCTAGGACTGTATCTTCCTTTGTTCATTGTACCTATGAAGTAGGCCTTCTGGGCCTCTCAGAATATAACATCATTACTTCCATTACACTGGACACTAAAGGAAAGTGGACTGTTTCATCATCTACTCTCCTCAACAGAACTTTCTCCAATCACTGCCTGGAATCATAGCCTAATAGTTAACATGCTACCATCATTCCATACTCTTATCCCATCCAAGTGATTCAGAATCCACCTGTCAGTGATGTGTACACTCTATTACCCATTCCTACATTCCCCTCTCTTCCCATCTCTCTCAACCTATTCCCCTAATATCCCACTCTAGATCTATCTATTGGTTCCATTCTTCCCTCAAAAAATGACTATTCCATAATTAATAATTTTGCTTTCATCTTACACCATTCCTTTCTTATTCCTTCCATCTTCTTCTTGGACTTAGTTCCCATCTAATGACCTTGGCCACCCTTTCAAGCATTGGCTGCATTTTTCATACTTCTCTCTCCATATTCACTGGTTAGAGTTGGAATGCTCCTTGGTCTCTTTTATCATTTACAGACTCTCCCTCTACCACCTTCTCTAAGTCTTCCTTTGAGACTCAAGCTATTGAAATGGTCACCCAATCCAGAATCTAGTGATAGTTTTCTATAGATCCCCAAAACATCCTGTTTGCTTCCTCAAAGACTGATCACACGCAGTCTTCCTCTCCACTCCAAATTCTGACCCCTTCTAGGGGATTTCAACTAACATATTGATGTTCCTTCAGATACCCTAACTTTTCATCTCTTCAGTCTACACAGATGCCATGACCATTTCCTCTAATATACTGCAACTACACACAGAAGTGGTGATACTTTTTATCTTACCATCACCCACTAGTGTTTCACCTCTGTATTCATAAACTCTAAAATTCTTTCATCTGATTATAATCTTTTTTCATTACATCTTTCCCTATCCTTTATGATTACTAACCATGTTTTTTGTCCTCACTGTGACATTCAATTTCTCTTTCCCTCTGTTTTTTCTTGGGCCATCATCTTTGCATTGTCTTTTACCTTCACTAACTTTGCTGTTTTTTCAGTCATTCTCAGTTGTGTCCAACTCTCTGTTACTCCATTTGGGGTTTTCTTGGCAAAGATGATGGGGTAGTTTGCCATTTCCTTTTCTGGCTCATTTTATAGGCAAGGAAACTAAGGCAAACAGTATGAAATGGCTTGCATGGGGTCACACAGCTAGTAAGTGTTCGAGGTCAGATATCAACTACAGAAGACTGGCACTGTGTCCACTTTGCCACCTACCTATTACTTTTTGGTGAATCAGTTCAACTCTACACTATTCTCTTAAAGTGAAAACTTTACTCCCTTCTCCTGTCACTAAGCCAGTCTTGTTTAAACCCCACCTCTAAATTGTGCCTACCATCTGCCTCATTCATGCCTACTCATCTATTGCTGAATAGAACTTTAGAAAATAATGGAACTGTGCTTAGTCCTCTCTATACATTTAGGCTATCTGATCCTCAATGGAGCAAGAAAAATCATTTTTCATCTCATAGCATAGCAAATATTCTACTCATTCTTATCTCTCCTAAAGACACATTAGCAAGCAAATGCTTGCTAATTATATTAATTATATATATTAAACACATACTATGTGCCAGGTACTGTGCTGAGCCTTCCAAGACACCATGGCCTCCACCCTCTCAGTTGAGAGTCTTGATTCATACTTCACTTTAAAAAGGGATCCATTTGCCAAGATCTCACTTTTCTTTCTTCCTCATATCTTATTACCCAGATGTTTTCCCCCCACATTCTACTCTGCCCATCTTACATGAAAAGGTGACCCTTTTCCTTGCCAAGGTAAACTCCTAGAGATACAACCATGATCCTGTTATCTGGTTTCTTTTCTATCTGTTCATTAATCTTTAATCTCTATTTACTGACTCTGTCCCTAATGCCTACAAAAATAGTCACATCTCCTCCCATCCCTAAAATACTGTCACTAGGTCTGACCATCCTTGCTAGCTATTGACCTATCTTTCTCTTCTTTCTCTTCCCCCTTTCTTGACTAAACTCCTTAAGTTGACTTAAGAAAGTCATGATGCCAAGGCTAAACCCACGATGTGCAACTTCAATTTTGTCTTCTCCAGTGGACCACTTGCTCTACCATCTCTACTGTTTTACTAATTTTCAATTCCTCTCTATCTAGTTAGCTACTTCCTTGGTGCCTGTAAATATGCTCATGGCTCCCTCACTTTAAAGTTTATCAGTGACCTCCTGTTAAATTAAAAATATTTTTTCTGAACTTAAACACCAAAAATAATTGTTTCTATATGCACAGAAAAGCACAAAAAGAGAACTGTATATGAAACCATGTATCTCTACTTCATTGTTCTTACCACTCACTTTTTACAAAAAATCTAATATTCAATCACTTTCAAAACTTTCCTATTTTTGTGACTCCTTCTGAAATTCCTTCTCTCCATTTCTAACATTGTTTTAAAATTTTCAATCACCCTCTTATTTTTTGGCATAATTATTTCCAATAATTCATTTCCACTCTCTAACACATCCTTCCAATTAAAAAGAAAAAAATTTTAAACTCATAATAAACATAGTCAATTGAAATGACAAGTGGCCATGTCTTTTTATCCACTTTGAATTTATGACTTCCCCATCAGGAAGTAACATGCTTTATCATATGACCTCTATAGAGATGGTTAATCATTGTACTAATCAGAGTCCTTAAGTCTTTCAAATTTGCTTTTCTTTGCAATGTTATTGTCCTGTAAAATGTACTTCTTTCTTTGCACTTCATTCTACATCAGTCTGTACTAACCAGGATTCTCTGAAATTATCTCTTTCATCATTTCTTGTGTTGTGATAATTTTTCATTGCATTCACAAATGTTTATAGTATTCTCCACTTGAAGAGAATTCTCTTAGATACTAATTCTTTGCTTTTGGGGGTTTTCTCCCCTTCCACTTGAGGATCAGGAAGTTTGTTGTGCTTGTTTGCTCCTAGGCATTATCTTTTAGCCACTTTCCTCATTCCTCTTACTCTTCTGGTTGAGTTTGCTATATTTCTACACTAAACATACCTACATATGCTTTTGAGACACCTTTGTCCCTTCCAAATAAGGATAAAGTTCATCTGATACCAGGTCCCACCACGCCTTCCTCCATGTTTGTATACTTTACTTCTCATATACCCAGATTATAAGAAATTATAAATACTACTCTTCCCCCTCTCTACTCTAGAGAATTCTTCCTGTTCTCCTTTTTCTTTCCCTTATTCAGATTCTCAGGATAGAAGCAATACTTTGCCAACTTCTCTGTTTTAATTATTTAACTCCTTCAATCTCCTTTGATGAATTAACATTCTAAAGGTACACTTATCTCTTCTCCCCCAGTAGAATGTCAACACTATATCATCATATAGACCCTTCCAAACAATCAAATCAATGTGTCTTTCTAGGTTTCTTTTGACTTGTATATTTGTTCCTTTTCAGCACTGGCCTTTTCCTCTGTAACACCTGAAAGTCTTCTGCTTCAGTGAAGGTTCATCCCCTGCTGTACTTCCCCACCCCTCCACAATCTCCCTTGCCCAAGGATAATTCTCAGGTTTGCAGAGTAAGTTCATTCTTTGTTGTGATCCTATAACATTTGTCTTTTAGAATACTTTATCCCAGGATCTTATCTTGCATATTGTAGAAGCAAAGAACCTCAGTTTCAAGGTACTTGAATTGCTTCTTTGGGGATATTTATCTTTTTCTTTTTATGTCAGGGCTCTGGATTTTGATTATGACATTCCAGAATTTTTACTTTGGCCTTGTTTTCTTTTAGTTGTTGTTCTTGTTTTGCTTGTTGGCTTTGTTGGTTAGTTTTTCAGAAAATTATTGAGGAATGCTATTTTTACTTGCCTTCTGATTCAACAAGATCTGGGCAGTTTTTATTCATGATCTGATAAAATCAAATAGTCTGGCTTCATTTCTTCATGGTATTCATAGAGCACAATGGTTCTTTAATGATCTTACTTTGACCTATTTCCCAAGCAGCTTTTTTGGTATTTTATATCTCACATTTTCTTCTCTTTTTTTAGCCTTTTAATTTTGTTCTAACATTTCTTGATCTCTCATAAAATGGTTAGTTTCTATTTGGACTATTCCATTTTTTTCAGGGAATTTGTTACTTGGATAAGATTTACTACTTTCTCTTCTAACTGATTCTTCAAAATTCTTTCAAGAGCTTTTATTCATTTTTTAAATTTCCATTTCTTGTAGGTATTTGTATGTTTTATTTAGGTGGAAAACCCATTCCCCTTTTCTGAGTCACTGCTTACAATGTTTACAATTATTCTTTTTTTTTTTGGAGGGGGGAGGGCAGGGCAATTGGGGTTAAGTGACTTGCCCAAGTACACATGGCTAGTAAGTGTTAAGTTTCTGAGGCTGGATTTAATTCAGGTCCATTTGACTCCAGGGCCAGTACTCTATTCAATGTGCCACCTAGCCACACCCCTACAGGGTTATTGTTAATTTCTTTGGGAGATTTTAAAGTTGTTTATGCTGGTTGGTGTTTTATTTACCCATCTATCTGATCACCAAAAGACTGCTAGCTGGATCTTGGGGCAGTTCTATGGTGAAAGAAGTCACAGTAGTTTCTCATTGGATTTCTGAATGATCTGGTACAAAATTAAAAGTTTGTTTATTTTATTATGCTATAGTAGATATTTAGGAACTGACCTATTTCCATTCAGGGATCATCTTGTCCAGATGTCCCTTTCCATGATCTATGAATGCCAAGTTTACCTTCATCATATTTCTCTTATTCAGGACCTCATTCCCTATTATGCAAACTATAGTGACTCACTATTATCTCTAGGACCAAATATGAAATGCTAGGTTTGGAATTTTAAACCCTTCACAAGCTGAAGCTTTCCTACCATGCCAGTCTTACATTTAACTCCTGACCACTACTTTACATTCCAACTACGTTGCCTTACAGAAGTTCTCAATTTAGGACATTCCATCTCTGAACAACATGCTTTTGCCCTGGCTATCCCTCATACCTAGAATGTTCTCCCATCCCACCTCTGCCTCCTAGTTCCTTCAAGACTTTGCTGTAAAAGGTATTTTTCTCCTTACCCTCCACCTCTACTAATGTCTTCTCTCTGAAATTAACTTAATTTACACTCTACGTATCCTGTATGTACAGATTTGTTTCTTATCTCTTCCATTACAATATCAGCTCCTTGAGGTCAAACAATGGCCATGCCTTGTTTCCCTAGTTCTTTGTACCATGTCTGGCACATAGCAAGTACTTAATAAATGTCCATTAACTGACTGAAACTGCTTCTAGGCAAAGGGAATGACATTAGGAAAAAATGCGCAAGAGAAAACATGCAAATCATCTTTAAAAAAGGGAAATCAATCCAGTTGGACTGGAATGGAGAGTGATCTTAATAAATAGGGCTATAAAGTTTGTCAAGACAAGATTGAATAAGACTTTGAATACAAGGCTAAGAAATATGGGACATTGGGTAGAGATAGTGAAGGTTTTGGAGAAGGAGAAAATTATTAGGAAAGAAATGTTTTAAGAATATTAATCTTGAAGAGGTATAAGATAGATAGTAGAAAGGTAGAAGATAATCTGAAATCTGACAATACTGAACATGAAGCAAGGAAGGATAAAGTTAATAAAATATTTTCATCAATATACCCTAAGTAGAATTGCAGCAATGAGTTAATAAGGACACTGGTGAGGAAAAATCACTAAGATTAGATGAGAGATCATGTGTTGAGAGAAAGGATTCAATATCACAATATTAGTGAAAGTGATCTGTTATCAGACCCCTTGAGTTCCTTTCATGACTCTGTGCTTTTGCTTTTTGTCTTTGGACAAGACACTTCACCTCTTGGGTACTTAACTTCATCAACTATAAAATAAGAGGGTTAGACTAAATATTCTTGATAACATTTAGACCTAATTCCTAAACCTATAGCTATGACCTAAATAAACAACAAATCTATAGTTTTGAGCTCCATTACTAAAGATTGGGAAGTCAAAACACCTGATTTGGTGAATGAATGAATGAATGAATGAATGAAATACAGAGTCCCCCACAATTTCCTATGTGGGCTTATGATACTGTACCCTCCAATTAACTTAGTACAATAGTCCAATGGATTTGTGAACTCACTGATGATTATATGATCCCATGATGTATTTCCTGAATCTATGCCTACTCATCCTGTGTAACCATTATCCATATTCCTTCACAAATCTCCCTTGAGGTGAGAGATGGGATGGGCTGAAGAATCACCTGATATGCCAGGGCCTTCCCTGGCTTCTATTAACATTATGTGACTGAGCAAGAAGGCTATATATCAGTTATCTCTCACTCTCATAACATGCTAACTCCAACTATTTTCTGCTTACTCATCTCTCTAGTGGGTCCAAAATATGATTTGTCCAGTGCTGTTGCAACATCATTTGGGAAATATAGAAGTTGTAGAAGGAGTAGTGTTCATAGCCATCATCTACCAGCTTAGAACACTTGATGAGTAAGTGTTTGCACCTATAGTCCCTTATCATATCATGCTGTCTTCTCTAATAGACAATGAGCTCCTTGAGAGCAGGGACTGTCTTTTACCTTTCTATGGTTCTCCAGTGCTTAGCATAGTGCCTGATATTTAATACATATTTATTGACTGAGTGTCTGGACTTCCCAACATTATGAAATATGGTTTAGAAATTGTAAGAAATTGAATTTCTTATTATTCTTACTTTATAGAACTCTTAAGTACTATACTTATATATACATTAATCTTTGAATCTCATTTCTAATTAGACAAAATGACTTCATTTTCTTCTTATTGCTTAATCTATTCCTAAATAGTAAATTATATACTTAGGATGCAGTCCAAAAGTAAAAAGAGCTGCCTAAAAAGGTACTGGGATCCCTTCCTTAGTTTTCAGGCACTGACTAGACTAATAATTGCTAGGAATGGCGGTGTAGAAATTCTTTTTGGACTAGATGGTGATTGAAATCTGCTATGACTTTAATTCTGTGCATACATATTGGACCACTGAGAAGTCACTACTGAGCCTGGTACTCCAATTCACATATAAACAGCCCTTCCTTACAGTAAATCAGGGCAAGCCATTAGAGCAGAAAGAGTACATGATATGAATCATATCATCTAGGGCAGAATTCCAATTCTGCTATGTATTACTTCAGCTTTCTTATCTGGAAAATTATAGATGAGCTACTATTGCACTTAAATCCCTCTCGTACAATTATTTCAGAACTTAATAGTTAATCATTTAATATTTGTTAGATACATTTTCTCCAACTAGGTTATAAGCTCCTTGAGGACAAGCTCAGTTTTAATGCTTTTGGATCCGCATAACATTGAGCCTATTTCCAAGTACATAGCAATGGGGAATGGCAATGCCTCTAGTCCAGTTTCCTCGTTCATCACCCTGAGTAGCAGCTCTAATGGAGATGTAGCTTAGCAACTTACTCCTGTGATTCACAGCTACTGAAGTCCCAGATAGAAAAGTTGTCACCAAATTCTCTGGCACAGTCAAGTGGCTCACCATCGGAAACTGATATGATTTTATCATGGAAATGAAATTAAACAAAAGACACTACCATCTGCTTGGCCATAGCAGCCTAAGGAACATGGGGCCTTTCCATCTGACTTGTAGCTGAAATCTTCCATTAGATATTGTCCCCCACCATTAGAATGTGAGCCCCTGGAGATCATGGACTACTTTACTTTTCTATTTGTATCCCTAGTGCTTAGCACAGTGTCTTGCACACACTAAATGCTTAATAAATTCTTTATTCATTGATTCTCCTTTTATGTTTCTCTTATAGAGCTTTACAGTAAGTCCTTTTTAAACCAATATTGGTGAGTTTTTAATAGGAAATGGAGAAGGCAAAAACTACTGAGAGGTACTGGGTTGTTAGAAGCTAACATACTGTGTCCCCAGTTACCTTTTTCGGTATAGGAATGTTCTCCAGTGGCTTAAAGATTGAAAGCTTGAATTTCCATTCATTATTGAGTCAGGGCAATCAAAACTGTGGTCAGCATTGAATCATTTGGATTTCATTGAGGAGATGATTTTGTCTTCATTAATGGAACAAAATCCTCTCAATTTAAAGTTGATTCTACTGGTAAAACTCAGGGAGGCATAAGGCAAGGGATAATAGCCCACTGGAGAAAAAGGGAGAGTTGTATATCCTAGAAAGAAAACGTTTGACTAGAAACATGGGATCTGATTTGACTAGCATTCATAAGCAGGGATTTCAAATCCAAGTTTTCTGGAATCCTCCCCTTGAATTTGCTTTCTTTACTTTAGTTTTAATTAGAAAGCATCACCTACTTGTCTCTGTTCCAACATATTTTTTTTCTCCTCAGGTTGAGAAAAGTGTCTTCCTTTTGACAAAGTTCTATTGTCTTCTGGGAAAAAAAAAGTAGTAATTAGCAGAGTGACTCCTTCATTTTTCTGCAGGTAGAAGTATATAAAAGGCTATTTTTCTGTCCAGAGGAACCAACAGTCTTTCTTAATCCTTTCCTTTCGTTTTCTGTCTCTTCACTAGGAAATGGAAAATCTTTATGATTTTGTGTCAAAGAAGGCCACTGATGATGCCAGTAGCTAGCATTCATATAGCATTTTAAAGTTTGCAAAGCACTTTACAAACAATATCTCATTTCACTTTACAATGACCTTCACAGGCCATTATTATCCCCATTTTGAAAATGAGGAAACATGCAGGTGGTAGTTAAATGACTTTTTCAGGGTCACACAGTAAGTATCTAAGGATAAATTTCAAATCTTGTCATCCTGACTCCAGATCCAGCTGCCTCAAGGTGTTGATTATTAATTAATTGGTATCTTCTTTTTTAAAAAAAATCTTTGTGTGTTATTTTAAAAATTAGTAGAATTTTTTATCATGTAGGATTCATTGTTGATAAGTTTTCATATTTATAATGATCTAGGAAGTTCCCTTGGTAATCCATGGACTTGAAAGGTCTCATTAAATTTCTCATTGCCTCATGTCTTTATATTACATGCCATATTTATGTATGTAGATTGTGTCTTTATATCAGCTTCCAGTTCCTGTTATACTCAGTTGTTAGAAAATCTCTAAAGCATGGCTCTGCAAAACACATTTAGAGAATAAGTAGACTCAATAATGCCAAGTTCAAGAATCCTAGAACCACACTCTCCCATAAAAGGAAATCCTTTACCACTAGCTAGATCATTCCTGAAAATTCATCTCAAGATTTTCACACTAAAATGAAAATCTTACTTGAAAGGGTAACATGTTAACTGCTATCAATTATTCTTAACAAGAATTAAGAAACTGAGAGCAAATTTTTGTGTAGGAGTGAGTTGGGTTAAGAAAAAAGAACATGAAAGCACCACAATGAGAAAAAAAAGAATATAAGAGTACCAAGAGAGGATTGTGGAATAAAGAAAATTATGAATAGCAAGGAATTTCAGGTGCTAGAGAAAAATTTGAAACTTATAATTCTATGTAGAGTTCAGTGTCCCTGACATTTTGATTCACCATTGGGACTTCTCCAGAGGGAAAGAAAAGCTCTGTGAAATAAAGATCTAAGTGATACCTAAGTTTTACTCTAATATTCTAATGAATTAATATTCTATTGGATACTAAAGAAGTAGCATGCTTTCTTTCTCCAACCTTAGGTATCCATTTTTTTTGGTCCTTCTTTCATGGAGAGGGAATCCCTGGGGATGGGGGTGGTGGTAAGGAATGAAAGATAAAATGAAGCTGAAAGAGAGCCATAGAAGGGGGCACACTAAAGGTCTAAAGAAAGGATTTGGGGGTCTATGTTTCACAGGGAAGTTTAAAATAATGAAAAAATAATATCAAGGGCAATCTTTGGTTATCTTGGTTATTTTGGCAATCTTTGAATTTTAGCAAGAAATTTCTCCTATGAAAATTCTTTCCTTCTGAGAATGTGTGTATATTTGCATGTATGTGTGTGTGTCTGTTGGGATGAAGGAAAGTAATAATCCTTAATGTTTAAGTAAAAAAATAATTAAAAAAAAACACATTTCTATTAGTTGAACTAAGGACTAAAAATGTTTTTTCACACTCTAGTGAGGAAAGATATTTGAAATTCCTGTGTCTAGTGATCAAATGTGGTCCTGGCAGTTGACCTAGAATAAGGAATTAGCAATAACTCTGGTCAACTCAAATAGTCAAATGGATCTGTGAAATCTATTCCTTCCAGTGATAGAGATCATTACCAGTCCATACCAGCTTGTCCTGGGTATTGCCTGTCAATTATCCCCATAAGTTTACCATAGAGACTCCACTCAACATTACAAATGCCTTCTCTACTTTCTTGTGACATTATAATGATACTAGTGGAAGACACAAGCCATATAATAGTTATCCCTCTTTCATCACATGAACAAGGTATTTCTTTATCATAAACTTATTTGATGATACCCTTTATTGTGTTTTTCTTCACAGTTTTATATTTCCTCAATATGCAAGTCTTACTGGTACCATATGCTTCTCCATTGCTATAAGAGTGATATTCAATTTTATTTCTTCAGAGTCTAGAATTCCATGACTTACAGTCATAAAACAATATTGAGAGATAGCAGCATTAACATATGGACTTTTGTTTCAAGATTTGTAGGGTCTTTAAAGTGGCATGCAATTTACCACAGATGATCTAATTCCCTTTCCTTTAATTTAATTCTGGACCTATTGTTTATTTACAGTATCTTTTGAAAGTATACATACACATAGATGAACTCTCTCTGTAACCCATCCAATTGCATGCTACAATCTGATCAATCCATATTCTTCATCCATTTAGTTTTTCCTGTGTGAATGATTAGAACAGTTTTTTTTGAGGGTTATTGATCTTACCCAGGGTTTGTGCCATGTTTGAGTTCTTTGATATAATTATCACAATGTCATCTTCAAACAGGAGCATCAGTAGAACCTTAGAGAAGCACACTTAAACTTGGACTCTGAAATGCATCTCCTCCCTAATAGTTGCAACTAACTTTGATGAACGTGTCTCCATGTTTTATGCCTTTACTGATATTAAAAAAAGAACATTGGACAAAATGTTCTCAGTTATATCTTCTAAGGGATCTTATATAATTTTGATGTATGCATAGGAGACATCTGGCAGGTGTCATTTGCTCAACTGACTCAAAAATGTATTTGTTTTTCAAATAGTCAAAAAGGAGTAGACACAGGGGAGATTCTCTATTTTCTACATCATTTAGTCAATTGAATGATGGCAAAAGTGAGATCTACCATGAAACGTCAGTTATAACAACTTGATTGCTCCCTACTAATGCACTCATGGAAGATTCTGTCAATGCATTATAGATAATTCTTATTAAAATGTTTATAAAGATGGAAAATTGACATAAAAATAATTGTTTTTCTCTAGTTCACCTTTTATAAAGTATTAATATGGCTCAACATTTTTTCAACACATATGCTATCTTCTCATCCTTCAGACACCCAGTGAATCAATCATTCAATACTCTCAAAAGAATTCCCTCACCATTCCATTTGTCTTCTATTTAAATGCGGTCTAATCCAGTTGTTTCTCCCAAGTTTTCTGTCTTTCATAGCATTTATACCTCCTCCATAAGCACATTCAACACTCTGATGTTGGGTACAAGTATGACAGCTTAGACAGCAACAAAATAATAGCAAACTTTAAGGTGTACAATGCATTTTCATCAGCAGGTAATCCAAGAATTAGCATACCCATTAGATGGATAAGGAAATAGAGGCTCAGAAGACAAATGCCCAGAGACACACAACTCTTAAACAGTAGAGCCAAGATGGAACAAAAAGCAAGGAGTAAAATTAAAAACACTTAGATCCCTCTCATTCTAAACTTTTTTACAGTCCCACTTCCTTTGTGGTATAAAGAACAAAATTGAGCTACAAGCAGGTTTTCCGTACCTAGCTTTGGGTATTAATAGATGAAGATAGAATGAGATTTGGAATTAAATTTATAGGATCATAGATTCAGAGAAAGAAGGGACCTGAGAATTCATTGAATAAAGTTCCCTCATTTTACAGATGGAAAAAAAACTTAACTATTAAGAGGTGAAGTGATTTGTTCACAGACAATAAGTATTTGAGGCTGGATTTTGAACCCAAATCTTCCTGATTCCAAGTCCAGCACCCTTCCCTCTATGTCATACTGCACTCAATTCAATAAGCATTTACTAAATAGCTATTATGAGCAAAACACTATACTAAATGTCAGCAATTTAAAGACAAAAAGTGAAATAGCCCCACTCTCAAAATAATATTACTACCTCAGGAGCTTTCATATAAGAAAAAATAATATGAAATATGTACAAAGTTAATACATGATTTTAGGCCAAGAGAGCTAACAACTGGGGGATCAGAAAGGCTTCATGTAGGTAATGGAACTTGAACTGAGCTGAGCAAAGAGAAAGGGATTCCAAGATGGAAATGTGAGGAGAGAGGCTATTTCAGGCATGGGGTACACCTTACGCAAGGGCAAAGAGACAACACCTGGGGTGTCATGATCAGGTAACATCAGGTCAGTCATTTTGACTGGAATAGTGTATGAAGAAAAATAATGTTAAATTGTAGGGAAAGAGATTAGGTCCTGATTATTTAAATGCTAAACAGAAGACTTTCTTTGTATTTATCCTAGAAATAAGACAGAGTTACTGACACTTTTTGAGTAACATGATCAGACCTGTACATTAAGAATGTCAATTTGGCAGCTGTAAGGAAGATGGAATGGAGATGGGAAAGCCTGAAGACAGGGAGACCAATTAGGAAGTTATCTGCAGTAGTCCAGGTGAGCAGTGATAAGGGCCTGAACCAGGGTGGTGGCTATATGCATAAGGAGCTGGGGCAGATGTGAAACACTGTGAAGTGTGATCAATGACACTGTGTCAACTGATTGGACATGGTGAGGAAGGGGCAGCAAGAAGTCCAGGGTGACTCTGAGGTTGTAAATCGAAGTGCCTGAAAGGATAGTGATATAACAGGAATAGAAAATCCATGGGATCACTCAAGATACGTCCTTGTGACTTAGTCCAGACTATTTCCCCCAATGGGAATAGGAAAGAACATATCAGATGCATTGGGTTTAAGTGTTGCAGCATTTATATTATTAAACAGCATATATTGTAATCTATCTGAATTAGAAACTAAAATCTCTTCTTTTGCTAAATTCATCATTTAAATTACTTAATAGTTATTCTGGGTCACTTGACCAATTTCTTAAAATCATTTAGTTCATAGTGTATTAAACCATTTTTCAACTTAAATATTTTAAAAATGTTTATCTTGATTTTATGCAAAATATGTTATTTTATAAAGTAAAATATATTTATACTGTATTTTACTTGGTATTTGTTTAACATATTTATATAATATTTTACAATATATACATTTATATTAAAGTACTCAAAAATTCTTTAAAAACTATTTGTCCTGATTTTAATTTTTTTGTTTAAAAATATGAAGGCAAAATATGTGATACTTCTTAAAATCATCCATGTAGAATATATGATTATTTTCAGTAAGACTAAAATTTCTTAAAGCTAGTGACTGTATTTTACATAAAATCACTTACATCATTCCACTTCATATGTTTTAATATTTCTGTACTAATACATGACTTTTTTTACATTTATTTTAAGAGTGCTTTGAAATGTTAGGGTGCTGTGAGGCAGCCCAATAAAGTGGAAAGAATGCTGGACTTGGAGGTAGAAGAAAAGGGTTCAAATCTTATTTTCCACATAGACTACTAGCCCTGTAATATTTGGCAAATCACAGAAATTCATTGAGCCTCAGTTTCTCAATCTATATAATGGTGATAATTATATTTTATGACCTGCTTCACAGACCTGTTGAAAGGAAAATAGAATATAATCTAGTGTCAGGCCATGAGAGGATGTCCTATGAGAATCAGCTATGGAACTGGGTAGTTTAATCTGAAAAAAAAAGAAACATAAAACGGACCAGATAACTGAGAGTTCTCTTCAAGTAGTTGATGGACTAGCACTCAGGATAATAGGTAAAAGTCTTAAATTAGTCTTAATACAAGAGAAAATTTCTGACAATTAGTTATCCAAAAGTACAATGGGCCATCTCTGCAGTGACCATTCATTTAGGACATGGACGCTTTTCTTATTTTGAAACAGTTGAGTCAGGTGTATTACAAAATTATATGATTTTTTAAAAATCCTACATAAATGGGAGTTATTTATAATATTACTATTCTGTGTATAGTATATGTGGGTGTCAAAATGCCACCCTTTCTGCATGCCATACCATACCTATGGCCAGATAATTTGCTGCCACTCAGATTCCTGATCTAAGTCTGAAACGACAGGGTGAAACCAGAGATTTTCTAATGTAAAATATTTACTACACTCAGCTGGAGATCTAAAAGGTAATGAGAAGGTGGGATAGGCTTCGCTCTGAGGCAGCTATGTAGGCACACTTTCCAGAGTGGAGTTACAGAGTAACAGGAATGTATACCCATTCTTGCTGCCCTATAAGGTATCATACCTGAATCCTAGGATATGGAGAAAACCCTATCATTGCATGGAAGCAAGCACAGAATATTCTCTCTCCCCATAGTTATTCTGAAACAGTAATCCTGCATGGACCTTGACATTCCCCATATCAGGTAATAGGTATTTATTTGTACAGATAAAGAAGCATCTTTGAAAGTACTTAAGAAAACATTTTCCAGCTTACTAAAAATTTTTATTCAAAAACAAACAAAAGTCAAAATCCTCTTTTCTTTAATCTACTCCATTAGGCAATTCAATTTACCTGTGCGGGCACTGGTGTTGACAAATTCAGCACTGGCAGCAGCTACATGGGGCAGATGAGGACCATTCTTATCATATGCCTTCACAATGTACTTCTCAATTATACCTCTGACCCCAACAGGTTTATCCCAGGTCACTTCAATGCTGTAACCATTTATGCTGTGAGCTCTTGAGGGAGTTGGCACACTTTGTGGAGCTGTAGAAGGATAAAATAGAAAATAGAGAAAATGGCAGTTCTGAGAAGACTAGTGCCCCTATTCTTCAACTTTTAATGATGGCAGTAAATCAGACTCAACCATTAGCATAAATACAATTTATTAGAGTTGTAACTTTTCAGCATTGATTTAATATGACTGCACATCTTGAGCCATTCAGTTCAAGCTATATTTCAAAACCATCAAAACTCCATCTACATAACATTCTTCCTTGTCTAGTCGAAGCTTTCCAAAAACATTGAATGTAACCAACATGTTTAAACATCACTCATAAAGAAGGAGGTGGATGGTAGGCAGCTAACAAGCTCAAGCAATATAACGATGTAATGCTTTGAAGCAAGATAATTAGACTGTTATTATACAGAGTAGTTTGACACTTTTATATCTTGGGCACAAAATATCACAAATGTGATCATGTTCAAATGTCTGATTTCATTTTTTCAATTCGATTTCTCCCCAAATTAACTAAAAAAGCAAATCTCAAGGAGATGAGATATATGGGACATATTCAGAATTACATTTTTTGGTTTGAAAGGAGATGAGCTTGTGAAAAGTCTACTCAGAGAACTTTGTTTCAAATCACTTTCAATTTTTTTTAAGTAAGAAGAAACTGGGGCGTTTGAAAGAAATCAAATGCCACACTTACATGGACACATAGTTCCCTAATTTAAAAAAAAAATCTATATCCTTTATTCATTAGATATTGCTTTAACAAGTCAAGATCTGGCCAGCAACAACTTCATCACAGAAGACTGCACTAGGGGCACCGAGAAAAGGCCCAAGGAACTCCATGGCAGAATGATGGATGATGGGCTTTCTATAAATGTATGTGGACTCCTGGGCCCTGTAGATGGATGATCTCTCCTGTTTTCCCACATCAAATATCTTCTTTTTCTGATTCTACTGTTTAGATGAATGAAATAACAATTTCAGGGATACAGTGTATATAAGTGAGAGAAATGGGGATAGGGGAGTAATTATCAGCAGTAGAGATTTTAAACATTATAGGTGCTTATAAAAAATAGTCATGAGCTACACAATCAACTTGCAAGTTACAGACAACACTGTAGTAATATTGATTTTATTAGTTCTGAAATGCAGCACGGGGCAAGGTAAGGTACTGTCTAGCAGATGGTCTTCTCATAAGGGACATAGCAAAACTGACTCAAAAATAATTAAATAGTGCAATTATTCTTCAACCCTTGGGAACATGTAGCTGCTCAGTGTTGTGGTCAGATTGTAAATATAAATTTATGGCATAAACATATGTGGTCAGATCATTACTATAAACCCAGAGTTCTATTTGCTCACTTTCAGGATAGTTCTCAAAATGGTAGAAATGAAGCGATATAAACAATGTGCTTTGAAGGTAATTTGCTGAATTGTGTTCTAAGCAGGTTTTTTGATTTGCCTGCTAATAATGAAGAAAGGTTTGAATATATGGGCAGAGCACATGTGAGTATGATTTGAACACAATGAATCAGAGTTAACATGGAATTCTAGGAGCTAAGGAGAGTTCAAGAAGTGAGATGCTTCTTCTGATATAAAAGCAGGGGACTATCTCACCTACCTAGGATGGACAACTGTCTTGGAAAAGTCACTAATTCTCCACAGTCTTTCTTGTTTGAAAAATTAGGGGATTTGACCAGATGATTTCAAAGGTTAATAGGTTGGAATTGGAAGGGACCTTAGAGGCCATTAATCATAAAGGTCTTTGTCAGCTCTAAATATGACAGTATGGTATAGAGTGGCAGCTAGGTGGTACAGTGGCTAGAGTGCTGGACCTAGAGTCAGGAAGACTCATTTTCCTGAATTCAAATCTGGCCTTAGACACTTAACTAGCTGTGTGACCCTGGGTAAGTCACTTCATCCTGTTTACCTCAGTTCCCTCATCTGGAAAAGGAGCTGGAGAAGTAAATGGCAAACTACTCCAGGATCTTTGCCAAGAAAACCCCAAATGGGGTCACAAAAAGTGGTATATGACTGAAGGGAACAACAAATGGTCAGGAAAAGGCATCACAAGGGCATAAGGAAAGAGGGTCAGATTTTGTGTCTACAGAGCCCGGGTCAAATGATGGCTTTTCCTATTATTCTTTGTGTGATCTGAAGCAAATTGTTTCCCTGCTCTCTGGTCCTCAGTTTCCTCATCTACAAAATTAGAGAGTCACATTACATAATTTCTAAGCTTCAGTAAAAATCTTTGACTATTCTTTTCAGAAAGCTCTCTAGGGACAAAAGATCCACAAACTACTTTGGGAGGTCAAAAAAAAGTTTCCATTCAAACATTTGATGGAAGTACTCATTTTTCTCAATAAAGACTATGTGTTTATTATTGAGTTTAAAACAGATTTTCTGCAAAGCACATAAGAAGACAGCATTTTAATATGTGCCCATTTTCCTAGTAAATCTCTTCACTCAAAATGTCAGGTCCCTACTATGCTCAAATTATTTCAAAGAGCTCTTTCATGACCAACCTTGAAAGAATGTTTGAAAATATCTATGTTATTTAAACAGACATTCTGGTCATTACAGTCACCCTTTCCTACCTTTGTATCCTACCTATGATGATAATGGTAATAATAATAGTTAATTTATTGATAGTTAGCATTTATATAGACTCTATTATGTGCCAGGCACTGAGCTAAGCAATTTATAAACATTTTTTCATTGGGTACTGACAACAACCCTGTAAGGTTACTATTATTATTCCCATTTTGCAATTAAAAAAAAAACTAAGGCAACAGAGAGAGGTTAAATGACTTGCCTAAGGTCACATAGGCATTAAATGTCTGAGACTAGACTTGAACTCAGGTTTTCCTGACTCCAGGTTTAATACTCTATCTACTACACCACCTAGCTGCTTCCTATGCCAGGGGAAGCTAGTCTGTTATATGCCCCCCCCATCTTATGCTTAGATACTCATTACAAGAATTCCATGGCTGATATTTTGACTACAATACTGCCACAAGAAAAGGGGGGGGGAGGTCCTGACACAAACCAAGAAGAATAGGGGTTTTGTTCATTTGTTGTCTATTCCATGGACTCTTCATAGAATACTGGAAAGACCTTTGACTCATTGAGATGGTTCTGGCACCGGGAATCTATGCAGCCAATTTAAATTTCCTACATAGAAGGGAGCCTTTCCAGGGATTCATCTGTTTCACACAGGTAGATAACAAAATACAACAAAGCAAGTGTTTATTAAGTAACTACTTGCACAGATCACACGATAATGGTCAACTGTAAAACTTCCTCACAACTGTCCCCTCTCCTTAAGCACTTCATAATTCTCCAAAACACTTTTCCTATAACATTGTTTATCTTATCTATTTGCATTTTGTGTCTTACCATCACTGTTAGATTCCAAATTCCTTAATTGTAGATACTATATGTTATCTTAACCTTGCACTTTCCAGTCCCTAGAAAATTCTATATGTTCTATACTCAGTTCTCTGTTCATAGCAGATGCTTTATCAATGTTTCATATATTTTAATGGAAAGGATATGTAACAAATTCTAAGTCTATCCTTCCCTTCCTATTGTAAGTCAAGAGAAGAAAAGCAACATTACCATATGG
Source organism: Petaurus breviceps papuanus (assembly GCF_028583685.1). Taxonomy (NCBI): domain Eukaryota; kingdom Metazoa; phylum Chordata; class Mammalia; order Diprotodontia; family Petauridae; genus Petaurus; species Petaurus breviceps. The sequence goes on along the minus strand of NW_027187317.1, from coordinate 7,253,799 downwards.
GTATCAGTTTCCTCATCAAAAAAAAAAATGAGGTCAGTAGCTAATTGTTAAGACTTCTACACCTTTCATCCTATATGCAAATATAACTTTCATAAAGTTGTGCCAACATATTTTGCTTTCCTACCCTAGCCAATTTAAGAAAGTAGCATAGCCAGCCAATTACAAAAAATGTTATTGGGTAGGTCCTATTTTCCTGGATTTATTTTTTCAGTAACATAATTCAAATAGTAAATGTTAACTGCAGAGGTGATCAGAAATGGAGGGGCTAAAGAGGATATCATAAGGATCTGCTAAGGCAAGACAGAACCAACATAACACCTACTGAGTCTTCCACTCTCCCCACGCACACACATACACTTCCACAGACAGGGAAAAGAGGATGTGGCAATGGTAAGAAAAGTTCAGCTGGCCAGAATGGAGAGAAATCCTGATTCCTGGACCATGAGAAGGATTTGGGGGTGGGGAGAGGTGAATGGGATGAACTGGTATCCCCTTAGTAAAATGGAAGTTCCATGAGAGTTGGAACAATTTACCCTTTTACCTTTGTAAAATTTTGTTTAAAATTTTGAAAAAAAAATCATTGCCTAGGTTGGTACCTTGTACATAATAGGCACTTTTTCTGATCAGATTACTATTATAAAGATGATAGCCTCTGATCTCTATGCCTCATTCAGGTTTTTATAGGGTGAATTTTAATCTGCAAAGAACACATCTTCCATTTGACCCAATCTTCTAAGGCAGCTAACTTCCTCCTACAACCTTATCTTTTTTTTCCACTTAAATGCATGTTTTGGAGAAGCCAAGTAATGGCATCAGGTGGGATGTTCCTGTAACTAGTTACTGTGTGAAGACTAAGAATTATTCTCTCTCTCATGCACACACACACACACACTCACACACACACACATCTTTCAGTGATAAAAACTGGGTGTGCTTTGTATTTCTAGGCAACACTAAATCTTTAAGTTGCATAGAAGGGTGTCAACTTGCTTCAGTAGAGGGAATTTCCTCATTTGGGAGTTCTCTTACCCAAGTAAATCACAAGTCTAGTCCCTATCCCTATTTAAAGGGCTTACTTTGGCCTTTACCATTCTATACAATCTCAACATGAGCAAACTTGTATCTAAATTTATAAAATAAACACTCAAGGAAATAGAGGAAGACACATTGGAAAATTGTATTTACCTGTGCCTTTTGTGCGCCCCCGACTCCAAACACTGCCTGCTGATCCTCCTTCATTTGAGGCCACCACTCTGTATAGATATTCTTAAATGGAGATAATAAGTACCAGATAAGAAGCTATTTGTATAGACTTGACTGGGGGTGGAGGGGTAGAGGAGGTGGGCAGGAGACATGTAGCATTTAATTTAAGGAACCAACATGTTACCTGTAAATGGTTGTAGACCACTCTCATAAACACTCAGCTCTTTCCCCTGGTAAACCAGGATGGAGTCATTTCCCCTGCAGTTAACAGCCCTGGCAGTTGATAGGCATCCATCCAGATTGACTCTGACAGCACCGCTGGACACAGATGCCAAGTTAACGACAGCACCTCGTGTAAATTTAACATCCTTCATGCAACCACCGAAACCTAGCAAATAGTAAGGGATTAGTATCACATAAAGAGCTCGAATCATTAATTAACAATCATTTTTGTTGTCCACAGCACTATATTTTCTATGACAAGAAGAACTCTAAGATGTAAATATTAACTTTTAAGATGTGTTGGAGAAATCCTTTCCCTCCACCTCCTGATTTTATCAGGCTAAAAGGGTTACAATTCGGTGGCACTGAAGGAAGAGACAGTGATTACTATACATCTTCACTCTATGATGCTTTACCTTTTTCTTCTCTCACAAATAGCAGGCACAAAGCCTGTACTCAATAAATGTCTGTGGAGTAACTGTTCTCCAGACACACAGCAACATTCTCTGTACACACACACACACACACACACACACACACACACACACACACACACACACACATACACACACACACACTTTAATTCCTTGTGGAATCAAATATAACCAAACGTAATTTGGGGGAGCAGAAAATAACTTACTAGTACCTTACCCCTGGTTTTCTTCAACTAAATATTGACTTACTGGAAAAGAGGCAACAAATCAAATCCTTTGCTTCAGACATTATATTTGTTAAATGCCCAATAAGAATAATTTATCTAATTCAATTATTCTTAAAAGATTCTTTCTTAAAAAAAAAAACGACGCTTTGAGCACTCTATGCACGGAAGGAAGAAAGGTCCACAATTAATATCTCATAATTAATCAGTGTAAAAATTGCTTAATAAGTGTTTTGGAGGCACAGACCTTATCCTCATCAACAATTATACTGAGAAAAAGCCACTGTATCCTATTCTTTTCAATGAGGCATATGCACATGTTTGATCTCATATTCTTGGACATACAAAATGGCCTCTTAAATTGAATGGGAATCTTTCATTCAGAGTCATGTACTAAAGACCAGGATCCAGCTTTATCAGGAATTCTTTTACAAGAAGGCATATTTTACAGAATATATTTCTAAATAAACATAGGGAAGTGTTGGTAAGCTTTAACACAGAATTTGGGTGAGATGGGTTTAGATTATTCAATATTTTTGTTAAAGAACCATAGGGCATCTAGTCAGCCAGGGAATAGCAGTTGCTTTGAATTACATGCTATTTTGAGTAAACAGACATCAGCTCAATGAGGTTTGACATTATTCTGCTTGGGAAGAAATACTGAATTGTAACTAAGGAGGGTAAACAAAACCAGGTTTGGGGCATCTGACGTACAACTCCTCTTTTAACAAAACACTCTGAAGCTGAAACAATAAAAACAGATGATTAGCAGCTTCTCAAGTAAACTGCATCTGCTGAAAGTAGCAACAGTAAATAATATGTTTAACATTAAAATAAAAGTTAATTGTGAAAGAAACCAGATTGTTTTATTCAGCATTTATGTCATCCCATTATTATGGAGGTCTTCTAACACGCTAAGTTTATGTGCCCTCTTTCCTTGTGTCTCCTACTATTTAACTCTCATTTCTTTAGGCCAGACTGATCAATACTGATATGCTAATCTGAAAAATATAAACCAAAAAATAAGGACTCAACTGAAAGGCAGGGTTGCTCAATGGGTAATAATTAAATCAGAAATTTAGAAACAAATAATTTGAATTCCTTATTCCAGCACAGATTTGCTAATAACAGCTGAGGGAATTATTTCACTCTGCCACAATTTCTGTATCAGCAAAAACAAAAATAGTAGAAGAGTCAAACATATTAGCGCTGCAAATAACATAGAAATAAAAAAAAATCCACGAGTGAACTTGTAGGCATAGAATTTCATTCTAGCAGTTATTAATGACACTATTTGGTTAGTGTTGACTCACATTTTACTTCGTAACAATTCTCAGAATGGAAAAAAACAGAACTCTGAACATATATGTGCACACACACATGTGCATACACACACATACATACACTATTAGGTACATGATAGCATAAGAGTCCATTCTGTGACTGCCCAGGATAGCACATTACTGAGGATGAAATTAGAAGTTACCATATTTCACCGCATAATCATTGCAAATTTTATGCCGAATTTTCTTGCAAAAAAGTGGGGTGTGACCATTATGTGAAACTTTAAAAAATTGTGCTGGTATAACTTAAAAATCATTTATTACTAAATTGTCTTTGGTGCAAGATTAGGATGTACAGGATACTCGTGAATATACATTAAAATTTAATGCTGACAATGTGCGTGCACTGAGAAATCCAGGCTCACGGCTTGCAATGCATGAGAGATAAATGCGTATCCATATGCCACTGGTGAATACATTGCTGCTCTGTTTACCTTTTAAGCAGCGTGACAAACAGAATTACACTGCACAATGATTATGCAATGAAAGGTTATAAACCAATTTTGGGGCTGAAAAAACAGGGTGTGATGATTATGTGGTGGCAATGATTATGGGGTGAAAGATGGCGCTTCCAACTCTGAAACTGCTCCAATAACTTAAAGTAAAATTTTGTTACAGTGACCTGAGCAAAGTCCCTTCCTCATCATATCTTTGTTGTGACTCACAAAGAGACAACCTGTATAAGATGGTTATAAATACTACAATATGATTTCAAACAAAAGAACATGTTAATTGACTAAGAAGGAAGGCAGCAAGGTAGCTGCTTGATATAGTAACTAAAGAATTAGGTGGCTTCAAGGCCAAGAGCTGAGTTCAAGTTCCACCTCTGACGTATACTGGCTATGTGACTGGAGAAAACGCACCACCTCTCAGTGCTCTGGGAAGCTGCCTCCGTAAGACTGTAAGTGGCAATGGATGTACTGACCTGTATCGGAAGAGGGAATTTCCTTATCCTAGCCTTTTATATTAATGAAGTCCCAAGTGCAATCTCTATCCCCAATCCTATCCTTAGAAGGCAGCAATACTAATAAAATCACAGAATATTCATCTACTTTATTCTGTTAAGACAGACAAGGCTAAGGGGGGGGGACACTAAAAAAGAAATTTCAAATATTACAATATTGTAATGAATTTATTGCTGTTGTTAATTAGGAGCGCTTGTAAATAAGTGGAGAGAGAGAGAAACAGGGACAGAGAAATGGTAGATAAAAAGTTGATAAACATAATATTCATATATCTATGCTATGTCAGTGTATTATATAGTAGTATATAACTAATAATATTTCTATACCAAATATAGTATTTATATAGCTACACTATATTAGATAATAGAAAGACATCGATGTATATATATAATCCTGTTCAGCATCTCTTTAAATATTACCAAAAAAGATGGACATGTAAATTTTATCTTTGTCCTCAAGAGCAGTGTTTTAATGGAGCTTATACAAACTCCCTCTCCCTCCTTCCTTTCCTCCTTCCCTCTCTCTCTCTCTCTCTCTCTCTCTCTCTCTCTCTCTCTCTCTCTCTTTTTCTCTCTCTCTCTCTCCCCCCCTTCTCCCTCTTATTTGTAGAACACAGAGCAAGCTCCTTCCATAATAATTTCCATGTCTCCACATTTCTAGATTAATAGATGCTTTTCATATAACAATAGGTTTTTACACTTTGTTCTAATGTCAGGAACTTTATAACTTGGAGAACCGTGTAGAAGAATGCAATATTTTAAACTAACTTTGTTCTCAAGTGTCATAATTGCACTATGTCCCACTTACTCATTAACTCTTTACTGATACTCCTTTAAAAAGTCTAGTTAGATCTTTTCACATATTGCCAAACATGTCAATTTTTATGCAACCCCTAAACAGACAAAGACTTCTTAATGCAATTTTCATCATTCATAACAACGAGATCTTAATATTTTACTTAGAGGATCTTCTCTGTGGAACTATATTTTGCTCTGTGTCCAGTACTTCTAATACATTTCATAGCTAAATAATAAACACAAACTAATATCTGGAACAAAGCAGAATAAGCACATTCATTAAGTGGGCCCAGGCTTCTATTTTTACAGCAACTTTTAAAAGTGAAGTTTTTTTTATTCATGCTTTCGATTTCATAATTGACAATATATTTGCATTTTTCAAGTACATTTGAATTTCAAAAATTCAAGAGTCAGCTAACAACTTCATTTGCTTGTATTTTTTGATCAAACCAAAAGGGCTTGATGATAACAGATAAATATTAGTCTTGAAAAGAGAAATGTAAACAGGACAAACTGATGAATTTATAACTGTTTCATGGGAAAGAATTTATTTCTAGTTATAAAAATATAAATTAAATAAATGCTCAAAGAGAATATATATATGTAAAACATGAGGGAGAATATACACAAGAAAATGTGCAAAATAAAAATAATGGATGCTACACATAAGTATTAAAGGCATTAAGTGCTCATAGTACATGTAAACAAGTAGTATTTGGGGATAGCAGGAACATACCTTTAAGAAAATTCTTTAAAATCCCCCAAATTTAGGTTTCTTTGAATGCTGAATGTGTTTTCAGCCTAAAGCCATGATGGGACACCTACCTACCACAAATCTAGCAGGAAGACTGATCTTATGGAAAGACCACACTCAAACCTGATCCATTCTTGAATCTGCCGTGATGGGTTTTTACCTTGTTCTAAACTTAGCTCTTCATAGGTGTCTCGCAACTCTTGTGGCATTCCTCCGACATAGACTGGGGAATTCACCATCAGTGGCTGGGCACTGGATTCTGACACATGCTTCATCAGTTCATTCACACTTGCTGATATTACTGAGCCTGCCTTTTTCACGGTTACTTTATTCCACTTTCCATCACAATAGGACAGTCCTAACCATAGATCCACTTGTGTAAAAGTAATACAGGTTTTTAACAGGAAGCTCAGAATTCCACTCTTCAACTCTGTCTGTATTTCAAATTAAAAAAGAAAATAGGTGTATAAAAAGACTGCAGGATGACAGCACAGAAGGGAGCAAAAGGTCAATTTCTCTAGAAGAGCAAGAAATTCCACTCAAAGCACTCCATAAAAATGCTCACATTTATCCTATGGATGACTACAATGGCATATAATAAAGTGCCTTGCCAGCTTATAATTGACATCAAAATGTAACAATAAGTCAAATGAATTCACATCCACAAATGATTAGACAATGTGATATAGTACGATGTAGACTAAAACAAAGTATTTCTATTTTACTCAGGTTTTTTGCAACAGTTAGAAGATTAAAGTCTAACATAAGCGACTGGAGGGGAAAGAAAGGACAGTTTGAACTATGACTCTATTTCTATTGGAGATTTTGGAAAATGAGAAAATAGTACTTCATGTATCAATTTAATTTTGGGAAAGAATATGACAAGACAATAAGAAAATGAAATGTCAAGCTTGATTAAGCTTATTTTTACTGGTTATAGCAAACTCAATTTAAAATTGATAAGATATATTTTGATTCTATATTTCAGTTTTATTATTTCAAATATATAACTAACATAATTGCTTCTTTGTATATTTTTAAATTAGTGTAGCATTTTCTAATATGAACTCACTTTACCTAAATTTTGTGATAAAGAAAGGTCTCCATATATTTTTCTCTCAATTCTGTCATAATGGTATAGTTTACCATTCTCTTATTTTGATAGCAGGCAAATTAGAGATTAAGTTTAAGAAAGAATTGTTTCAAATGAAAAATATTAGATTAGCCTAAGGGAAAAGCTTTTCTTCATTCTTTGTAAAACTTGGCACAATATAGTGAAGGTATAATTGAAGGTATATGGAAGAAAGCTATGTGGGGGCAAGGAAAATCGTCTCTATTTGGCATTAACTTTGTTTTCTTATATAATACCATATACGATGATGGTTGCCAATATATATTTTGTGGGAAATCATTTATAAAGAAGCACTGTATTCTTGATTTACATAGGCATGTATTTTATTATATATTAACAATATATGCCAGGCTTCTGAGTCAGGGTTTTCAATAAGTTTCCTTTGGCTCTATGACAAATATGTGTCATTCGGGGTTTTCTACCCCCATCTTGAGAGCTTATCATGGCCCATTATGGCCTAGTTATAATTTTTAAAGAATAAAATCTCAACATACATCCAAAGACAATTAAAACTACCTTTAGCATGGATTGGGAAATAAGAAAATGTTTAATTTCTGATTCTGTTATAACCACAAATTGGAATTTCCTCAATTCCTTCTCAACAAAGCTTTGTTGTTTTTATTCATCTTCAATACATTTGTCATGGATCTAAAATATAAACAAATCCATTATCAAATTTTTGCATAATAGCAGTAATGGTAATACTAAAACAAACTATTATTTTGGTTATATGAAATTGAGGAAATTCCAATTTTTCTGGAAGAAGGTGATTACAATATTATAGGTTACTTTCCTAAGTTACTCCTCTCTTAAATAACAGTGCAAGGCTATTAATGATAGCAAAAGCATTTTAAAATAAATATTCTCAGGATTAACATACAGCAAGAAAATCTGGTCCGTCCTTATTATACACAAATAAAAGCAATCCATTCATTTGGTCAGTCCGAAACTTAAAGGATATTTCAAAGTCCATTCCTCCAGGAAATACATATGGATAGAGTTCCAGGAATCCTTTCAAAATAAGAAAATTGATATTTTTAGAAAAATGTGAAATAATATAACTAGCATTTTTGCCCTTGTCTCCCCCATTAGACTGCGAACTCCTTGAGAGTGAAATTTTTTCTTTCTTTTTCTTTTGGCCTTTTTGGGGGGTATTCCCCAGAGCTTAGCATAGTGCCTGGCACCAGGTAGGTGTTTAATAAATGCTTGTTTACTATTGATTTACTCACATGATACTTGGGCTAATAATTGTGAGTAAAGAGCTCACTTTTGAAAAATGCAAATTAATGGAAATACCTTTTGGAATCGAAGAGGAAAAACAGGAAGAACATAAGACATACCTCTCAAGAATTTGCCTTTCAAGTTTCCTCCTAAATCATGACTAGGGTCATATCCATTAATTTTCTATTTAACTTTTAAAATATAAATCATTTTAATAGCTAGAAAGGAACTGGGTGGCTTTAGTTAGTGAATAAATGACTAATTAATGCATCATGTTGTTAAGTTAGTTGTGAAGGCTGTAAACTTGCATAAACTTAGGACATTTCTGACATAAAGAAAGCCAACTTGTGAAAATCCAAGGGCAGGAGTGTATTCTCCACAGAGTGGGAAATGTTGCTTCATTCACCAGGTTCCCTTTTTCCCTTCTTGAAACTTCACTATCCCTTCAGAAATTTCCCTACTGTTTGTGAGGACTGTCAATAAGGCAGTGGAATGTGGAAGGAAGTGGAGTTGTTTTAGCACACCACTATATTATATTCTTGCCATATACATAAAAAATACCCATCTCTGACTGTTCTCACCCAAGTGTGGGTTAAGTTCCCAGGCTAGTCCACACAAACCTCTGTAATCCATAATGTACCTAAAATTATACTGTTAATTGCATATTTTAGCTATACTGTAACCCAGATAAGCTTTTGTGGTCAAGCTTAGGAACCTAATTAGTATTTAAAGCATTGTTTCTATAGGAAAATGCAATTTACAAGTTGATTTTCTAAAGGAAAAAGAAAACAACTTGTCTATTGTGGGAATTGCCAGGTCTTTTGCCTTCATTGGGATTCTTTGAACACAAATGTATAATTATAAGTTTTATATTTTATAGCAGGAAGGCAGGTTCTGGCACCATGTTTTAGTATTATCCATCTTGATATAGACTACTATGTGGCTGAAACTCATTAGAGAAGGGTGGAGTTGGAGGTGTAGGTTTAAGAGAACATTTGTAAGGCATTTACAGCCATGTCCTTTAGGACATTACCTGTTCCAAGGAAGTATATGCCTTCAGTTAGTACAGTGGGGCAACCTTCCCAGCTGCTATACACATTCATCAGTTCTTCAGCATTCTGCCATTGCAGAGGCTCCCAGACTTCAAAAGGATCATGACTCTTCTTAAAAAACACATCCCTGAGGCATCCCACAAAACCTTTCTGAATTATTTCTATAGGAGTTGATAAACAAATAGCATTTTTATAATAGCATTAAAAAAAACTACTAGTAGCATTAAAAAAAACCTAATCGAAAATAATGAAATTTCCAAGTAATGAATTATTTTAAAATATCAACACTCATTTTTTTTATAACTGCCTAACTTTGGTGTAACTCTAAACAGATCAAATGAATATGTCATACATAATAAACAATGAATTTATTTTAGAAATCTTAAATAGCAATGTGTATTGCCTTCCCATAAGCTATGGTGAAATACATCAACACTGAAAGCAGCTAAAGTGATAGAATGGTCCTGCTGTGGCCTACGAGCAGCCCCTTAAAGATACAGCCTCTTTTCAATGGATTTGGACATAGTGGTTGACTGTGAAATCAGCAGTAGGCTAAACAAGAAATTGGACTAAAAGTCTCTATAACCCTATTCCTCTGAAACTAAATGACGAGAGCACTATTCTCTATACAGAGAAGCTACAAGGTTTTTAGCATATTTAAATCATCTAGACTAAAGCATTTGAAATAAATTCTTTTGATCAAATCTAGAATTTTTGGTCTCTTCACTGATCATCATGACCCAATCAATCAATATGATATGATTCTATTTCCTTTTTTTTTTCTTTTCTTTTTTTCAGTAATTATCAGAGAGTATAACATTTAACTGGTCATTTTAATTTCTCTAGTCTGTAAAGAATTGAAATTTATAACAGACAACTGGAGTCAGGGAAACCTAGGTCCAAGGCCTACTTTTAATATGTTGTAGCTGCATGGACATGGGTAAGTTATTTAACATCTCAGAGTGCCTTTTAAAAGATGCAAAGTTAAGAGAGGGACAGCTAAGTGGTACAGTGGATAGAGTGATAGGTCTAAAGGCACGAGGACTCATCTTTCTTAGTTCAAATCTGGTCTCAGACACTGTGTGAACCTGGGCAAGTAATTTGCCTATTTGTCTCAGTTTCCTCAACTGTAAAATGAGCTGAAGAAGGAAATGGCAAACTACCCCAGTATTTTTGCCAAGAAAGCACCAAAGGGGATCACAAAGAGTCAGAAATGACTGAAACAAACTGAACAACAACCTAAGTTAAGAAGGCATGATTCTGTATTAGTGGAGAGAGTATTCTTCCCAAAAGTTTACCATAGTGATTAAATCCAAGGTCCAGATAACATTCTGTGAAAAAAAATCATTACGTTATTATTTTTTCAATAATAATTCTCAGATAATATTTTCAATAAATAGGTCCTAAAATGATTAATGTCAGTGACCTGACATTGTTGAGCAGAGATATAGAGTAAAATTATGTAATGTTTTTATTTAGCCTTCTAAGAACAGAAATAATTTAAATGAATTCTATTCTCACTTTCTGTGCCTCAAATAATCTAAATCTCTATTACTCACCAAGATCCTTTCTGAAGATAGTATAACTCCATGGCAGTCCTCCCACAAAGACTCCTGTGTTTTCACCAATAATAGTACTGCCACTGGTTGCAGAAGAAGAGCCTTTTATAAGAAGAAACAAGTGTTTCTATCACAAAAGAATAATTACCAATCCTTAACTCTATCATGTATTTATTAAGTGCCTATACGGGAAGGACATTGTGCTAGGCACTGAGGCAGAAGTGAAATAATCCCTGTCCTCCAGGTGCTTACAATTTACTGCATGATTCAATATGTACAGAAATAGAGAACTACAAAATATATGCAAAGTTACAGGAAGCAATTTTTATCTAAACAAGTTTACTGAGTAGGGTTCATGGCACCATATTAGCTTTACAGGATTTGAAACATAGTTTTAGAACACCTGAAATATTTAGTATGTTGTTGGGGTTTTGCGCAAATGGAATAATGGACTCTAAGTGCATGTTTCCAAACATATTACAAGAACATAGAAAGAACAAACAATCTAAATGAGAGGTAAGAAAAAAGGAGAACAGCAATGATAGATAAACTGGATCAATAGCATATCAATGCCACTAGTATAAAAAAAATTTTGTGAAGTACTCACCTATGAACTGCCCATCAACAGTGATCTGCCCCAAAGCCTGATGCCGAGTAGCTACCACCTGATGCCACCTTCCATCATTATATTGTTTTCCATTATCATTGGTTGTAGTAACTACAACTGCAGATCCCTAAAAAGAAATTTTTTTTAAATTCTAGACTAGGGACCTCAGAAATATAATCATTCTGCCAAAGTACAGGTCTTAAAAGACAGCTTAGAATAAGAGTGTGGATTTAGTCCAAACAATACCAGGAATCAAATCTTTTTTTTATTTTTAAAAATTTTCGTCTTAATTAATTTGTTTGTTTACTTTTAGTTTACAGAATTCAATTCCACAATTCCTTGAGTTTCAAATTCCCCACCCACCTCCCCCGCCCATGGTGGCATACAATCAAATATAGGATCTGCAAATAGTTTCACATTAGACATTAGTCAGGTTATAAAGAAGGATTGTATCGGATGGAATGAAAAATGGGAAAGAGGAAACAAAACCAAACAAGAGTCTTTTGGAGTTGTCTTATAACCCTGCATTGCTGGGAAGAGTCCAGTCTATCAAAGTTGGTCATCACACATACATTGTGTCTGTAATTGTGTACAAATTTCTCCTGGTTCTGCTCTTCTCACTCAGCGTCAGTTTGTATAAGCCTCTCCAGGTAAATATGAAGTCCATCTGCTCCTCGTTTCTTATAGCACAATAGTATTCCATTACATTCATATACCACAACTTGTTTAGCCATTCCCTAATTGATGGGCATCCCCTCAATTTCCAATTCTTTGCCACCACAAGAAGAACTGTTATAAATATTTTTGTGCATATGTGTCTTCCTCCCACTTCTATGATCTCTTTGGGATACAACCCTAGAAGTGGTATTGCTGGGTCAAAGGGTATGAAATTACTTATAGCCCTTTGAGCAAAGTTCCAAATTGCTCTCCAGAATGGTTGAAGCAGTTCACAACTCCACCAATAATGTATTAGTGTAACAATTTGTCCATATCCTCTTCAGCGTTTGTTATTTTCCTGTTTTGTCATCTTAGCCAATCTGACTGGTGACATGTGGTACCTCAGAGTTGTTTTGATTTGCATTTCTCTAATCAATAGTGATTTAGAGCATTTTTTTATATGCTTACAGATATCTTTAATTTCTTCCTCTGAAAACTGCCTGTTCATATCCTTTCACCATTTATCAATTGGGGAATGACTTGTATTCTTATATATTTGACTCAATTCTCTGTATATTTTAGAAATGAGGCCTTTATCACAGACATTGGTTGTAAAAATTCTTTCCCAATTTTCCACTTCGAATCAAGAGTCTTTATGATGTGCTTTACTGAAGTTAAAAAAAAAAAGTCTCCAAATATGGGAAGAAATTTCCTTCAAGGCTAGGTTTCTCACAAGATTACCTGCATTATTCCAGTCAGAAACAATTGGGAACACTTATGTCAGTCAGAAACAATAAGCAAATCATTTTTCTTATGAGAATTTTAAATTATGTTTTCTTATGGCAGCCAAAGTGAAAAATTTGCTTATCCAAATCTATAATAGTCAAAATAACTTAGTTGCTCAAATTTGTTCTCAAAACACTATTGCTGTTACTATATACAACATTCTTTTGATTCTCCTCATTTCTCTCTTTATTATTTCATAAGTCTATTCACGTTTTTTTAAGATCATCAAGTTCATAATTTCTTTAGAAAATTTTTTTTGAGGGGGGAAAGGCAAGGCAATTGAGCTTAAGTGTCTTGCCCAAGGTCACACAACTAATAAGTGTGTCAAGTGTCTGAGACTGGATTTGAACTCAGGTCCTCCTGACTCCAGGGCCAGTGCTCTATTCACTGTACCATCTTCCTGCCCCAAGCTCATCATTTCTTACAGCACAGTCGTATTCCATCGTGATCATATATCATAACTTGTTCAGCTATCTCTCTGCCAAAATGCAATTCTGTTTCAGTTTTGAATTGGAGAAACTTCTACTAGATCGTTTCCCCTCAACTTGATTTTTCTACTATTAAATAAAGAAAACTCCCTGCTTAACATCCTTAATCAGGAGAAAGAATAGGAAAACTGGTTTAAACTTAGGAGTGTTTGTTGCTCTAAAAATTTGTTGTACCCTATCATTACACCATGATAACATAGTAAGAATATATCTTCTGAAGAGGCAAGTCTCCATAATGGTAGTGATAATGAAATGAAATGGAAATGGGGGAGGGGGGAAGAAAATAAAGAAGGAAAAAAGATAATGAGAAATTTTAGAATAAAAATGTTCAACTTATTGGGACATACTTGAAAGTATTATAGTCACTTTAGAAGATAAAGCTAGTAAAATTAAATTAAAGCTGTTTCTACCATAAAGTTACTGCTTACTACACTTTTTAGAGATGACAAATTCAGAAATCAGAGTTTAACATAATTAGAACATAAAAATATATTGTTTTCTCTTAATAAATCTGCTTTTCTGTTAGATGATATACCTCTGTCCAGTAGAGAATTAGAAAAGTATCTGTACAATTTGTTTAAAACTACCCAGGATATTTTTAACAAACTCAAGTGACCTTCATACCATAGTTATGTTAGGTGAGGGGAAGAAAAAAAATTAAAAATCTCAATGTGGCATGGTTGAAATTTTGATTAAGTCAAAGATTTAAATGCTACATTACCCAAAAGGAATTGAGGTCCTGTTTCTTCAAAAATTCATTCATTGATTTTAGATAGCACACAAAAGGCTATATTCATAAAGGACTAAATTCACTCCTTCCACATGTTCTTTAATTGGCTCCTGTCAGTCCTCATATTATGCATGAGAACATATATGACATACAATATTTAATATTACAGAAAAGGTTCTAATTTCCCATGAGCATAAGCAGGATGCTTCTACCATTGACTATATACCAACTTTTAAAGATGGTGAGAACAGACAATCCATCAGGAAGTCCAGTCTCTGTCCCTTGGGTGTCTTATAGGTTGACTTTTCTTATATCGTTTTTCCCCCACATACGATCTTTTATTGTCTTCAATCCTATTTCAATGTTTTAATATTTTACAAACACACATTTCATTATCGTAGTTTAATAATTAAAACCAGAACTGGTGTCGTGCCCAATTAATGTGCCCTGGTAGCATGCCCATTAGTTTTTCCATTAGTGAATTCAACAATACTAATGGGATTACTAGCATGGGATGCTAATTGGGCGTGACATAAGAAACTGGCTTACTTCTTAGCATACCCTTGCTAATGATGAAATTAATGAGCATTTTATTAAATGCTGTCTCATCAAAGTGTACTTAGTTAGCGTTAAAATTGTTACAAACGATGCTGCATTCTAAAGATCAGGTGTCTGAGTAAGTGGTTCTTCATATTATGTTTGGCAACAATCTGAAGCATTAATAGGTCTCTACACCAGAAGCCACATTTATATGGGGGAGGGGGGTGGAAATCCTGTCATGCCACACTACGTCTACTTGTCAAAGTTGGCTTCTCTTTTGGGAAAATTTGGAATGTTGCTTATTAGTACTGATTTCCAACTTTTCTTTTTAATTGAGATTGTGGGAATAGCTTCATGATAAACTCTAGTCCCTCTTTATATAGTTCATGTTCTTCCTTTAGAAAATCATTAAACCTTTCATACAGTTTATATTTAGATGTGTTTGAAGGCTCTCACTTTTATAGCCTCTTACTAAGTGAAACCAAAACCTGATTTGATTTTCTTGGTAAAGTCACTATACTGAAAGCTTTCAAATGGTAACCATGGGCCATTACCTGATCAATAGAATATCACTGAATAAAGTGTGTCAAGAATGGAAGTTACCACAATGTAATAAAAGAAAACAAATGAAATTATAACTGATTATTATGGTTGCAAAATTAAAGATCAGAATAGCAAAAGGATGGAATGAAGATTTCCTCCTTGTTTCTTTTTAGCACTGGTTTCAAGTTTAAGTTCCCCAGGATTCAGTCAGGTAAATTTCAATTTTTGTTCAGTGATTTATCATTGTCTCACATTTAACTAAAAGCATTTCCTCCCCTATAAACATAAACATATATTGTGTTAATACCGTTATAAGCCATTTGAGAAATATTAAGAGATCAAAATCAGTTGCATCATACTAGAAAATTTTACAAATTAGAAATTCAGAACAACAGAAGTTAGAGTCATAGAGTCACTGCACTAGCAGTGACCCAAGAGAGAGACAAATCATGATCAAATGGGTAACTGAATAACCCCCTCTACCATATACCAGCTTAGGTGGTACAATGGACAGAATGGTCAAGAAAACTCATCCTAATGAATTCAAATATGGCCTCAGCTGCCTACCAGCTATGTGACCCTGGGCAAGTCACTTAACTTTGTTTGTTTCAGTTTCCTCATCCGTAAAATGAGCAGGAGAAGGAAATGATAAACCAGTCCAGTATCTTTGACAAGAAATATGATCATGAAGAGTCAGAAATGACTGAACAACAACCAAATACTAGTAAAGTGGTTGTCTATTTGAAGACCTCTAGTAAGAGAAAATCTGATAGCTCCTGAGATATTGCACCCTTAATATAACTTTTCCAAATAAAAAAAAAACAACACATTTTTTAAAAATGGCCTTAGTTTCCCTCAGACTCCTTAAGTACCATGATGAACTTTTATTTCAATCTTAACCCGACTTACTTTTATTTCCATTTCCTGAACAAGTCATTTGAAAGTTTAAGTTGGTCACTGACTTTCCTGTGTACCCTCATTTGCTCTTCAAACAACTTCCCTTTTCCTCAAAATCAGAATTGTTCCCCTTTGTGCCCCCAGAATTTCCTTTCTCAGAGTTTCTCACGCCTAACCTTTGTTGCTTCCACCTGACTTTCCTCCATGTTACCTCATCTATCCTTTCTCTGAATGCTTTTAAATCTCAACCCATCCAAATCCAGGATGCTTGTGAGACTGTTGAGCATTCTTCTCTTCCATACAAATCCTAAGATAGACTAATCACTTCCCTCCAAGGCTTCCAGCATTCCCACAACAACCAGTACCTCTGCATGGGAAAGAATTACACCCAGAATTCCAAGTTCACTTCATTAGTTCTACCTGTTGAAAGCTGAAATGACATGCCCTATAAGGGAGCCTTATCTTAACCCCCCAGATGCTAATGTACTCTCCACCACTTCCACCATTTTTTTACCCTCGTACATATACATAATATAATTTGTTTTGAGAACCTTTAAAAGAGAAACTCCCTCTTTAATTGCAAATCAGCACTTTCTGTGACACTTATAAGGCTTATGGTATCAGAAAGTTGCTTAGAGGCACCCAGAGGTTAAGTGACTTGCCTAAGGTCAAATAGCCAGTGTATTTAGAGGTGGACTTGAACCTAAATTTTCCAAACTGAGATCTACTCCCTATACTCCTTTTCAACATGATAGTGTACTTTGCCTCTCTTATCTGCCCCTCTCCCAAGAAGATTATCCACTGAGAGTGTTAGCTCCTTAAAGGCAAGAATTGTTGTCTAGGTTCTACTATGAATCTTTAGTACAGTACTCAAGGCACTCAGTAAACACTCACTATTTTTTTTTTGTTGTTGTAGTTTTATTGAATGGACACCAAAGATATGCTGGTAAATGTTTAATGACTAGGTTCCAGGGGTGGGGAGGATTCCAAAAATACCACATATGGCAGACTTTTAAGATAAAGTTGCACTATTAATATTTTTGCCATCACTTTCTTAAATCTAAACAATCAGCAAAACAGTAAGTCAAGACCTGGTTTGTAGCATTTGTTGATATCCAAGGTTTAAAAGCTCACAATGAAAATTTACCAATCAGTTCTAGATCAGAGTTGGTTTAGCACACCTCAGATTTTGACTAAATGCTATTTCCTATAAACAAGATAGCAAAAGAAATTAATTTTAACTGTACCATGGGGTAGTTAGATGATAAAAAAAAGAACTTACTTGGAAGTTATTAAATTTTAAAGCAGTTCATTGGAGGAAGTTATAGATATTCCTCAATAGTGCTTTACAAGTAGAAAAAGTAATATATTTTTACTTGAAGGTACATGTGTTTTTTGACCTGGAAATTAAACTATGAAATACAAGAATATTTAACGTTCTTCCTGATTCTATTATTTCAGGTGTAGGGAACCTGCAGCCTCAAGGACACATGTGGATCTCTAGGTCCTCAAAGGTAGCCCTTTTGATCAGGTATGGGCTCTGGGAGCCCCCTTAACCTCTCCTTGAATCCTTGAGGTACAGGCTCTGGGAAGGCCCCCCCCCCTTGAACTTTGATTAAATCATCTCATTTGATGAGGCATTTGCATGAGGCAAGTCTGTTCCTAGACTTCCCACCCTCTCTTACTAGACTTCCCACTCTTGAGCCTATCAAAGTGTCTATCCACCCTTGAACTGGCCTAGCCCACCATTGTTTGTGGTCTCCAGGTAGCCTCCAGTGACTTCACACCCTTAAACATTCATTGACCTCATTAACTCCTCCTGAAGACCCTCCCCAAACTCCTCCCCTAGACCATCCCTAGATTCCTCCTACAACCTTCTGTATTTAAGACCTCATCTTGTCTTCATGTTTGTGAGAGCAATAGAATAGGGAGAGCACCATGGAATAGGGAGAGCACCATAGAATGGTGACAGCACCATAGAATGACCTAGCACAGATTTACTGTGTCTAATACAAGCTAACTTTTAATAAACTTTACTTTTCTTTGTCTGAGAGAAGACTTAAGTCAAATTCATTCAGCAGGACCCAGTGTATTGGTATTTTGGGGTCTCCAGAGCAACCCCAACCCCCTTTATGGGTAACCTCTTCACTTTGACTGGACCCAAAGAATTTGTTCTGTGAATTTTGGTTTCAGTCAAAGGACCTCACTTGAGGGTCTAGAGGCCACATGTGCCCTCAAGGCCACAGGTTCCCCACCCCTGTATTTATTTCAGGTGGGAGGGAAGGGGGAACCTGTAAGTGTTAATAGTTAAATACATATTGTTATTGACTATAGATTGTAAACTCCTAGTAGGCAAAGACTGTATCTCCTGTTTGAACTTTTAAACAATGCCTCACAAAGTGCTGGCGTACATTTACTTCAGTTTATTTATCAAACTGATTCTTCAAGCTTCTTGATTTTGAACAAATCACTATTTGGCAATTGGGATCCTCCTTGATAGAATTGATAATAGAGGGCTGGGTCTGGAATCAGGAAGATTTAAGGCCAAAACCAGCTTCAGCACTTAATAGATGTGTGATCCAGGGTACATCATTTAACCTCACTGCCTCAGTTTATTCAACTGTAGAATGGTGATACCACTTACTTCACTGTGTTGTTATAAGGATCAAATGAGATAATACGTGTAAAGCACCTATCAAAGTACTTGGCATGAAGTAGGCAGATAATGCTCATTCCTTTCTCTTATTCCCTTTCTTTCAAATAAACAAATTCTTTATTTTGGGGGAAAAAAAGAAAAAGGAAAAAAAAGTCACATCTACATTAAGGAAAAAAATATTTTTGAAAATCAAAATTGACTTCCAAGACATCAGTTTTCTCTTTACAGATTTCTGCTACAAAAAGTATTTATTGCTACCTGAATGATATCTATACACAGGACTCATGCATTAGGATCTAAGTGCACAGGTCAGTGATTTCATACCAGAGAAGTCCATGGAATAATTTCTATTTCTGGCGCTTGATCATAGGAAGAGGAGAAAGGAACATGGGAAAGGGGATAAGTTTGAGAACATTAGAGATGAAAGAAGAGCCAAGAAAAGAAATAAAAATATGAGCTGTGTCAAATTGAGGAAAACATTAAGTACCAGGATTATATGAAGGTCTGGTAGTTCTAAAGAAGAAGACAATCATCCCATGATGTAAACCTTAACATAAAATCCTTATGATAGATATCTGTAACATAAAAACGATATCTCTTCTTTTTTATTGTTAATAATTCTTGTCTTTAAATTACATTCATTTAGAAATATATGTCTAACCCCTCACCTATCCAGCCAGCCTTTCTTTATAACAAAGTTGTTTTTTATTAATGAAAACCAAAACATCAACCAATTCTGAGAGCATATGCCACATTGCACACCCATAACCACCCACCTCTATATAACAAAAGAAATTAAGTTTATTTTCTCATCTCTTCTCCCCACCTAGATTGGTCATTCTAATTACACAAAATTACATTTTATGTTACAGTATTTCCCCTTCAACACTTTGAAAACTGTATATATTTGTTTTACTGCTTTTATTTACTTCATTACACACCAGTTTATATGTCTTCCCATTTCTCCAATTCTTCAGTCATTATTTCTTATACTGTAAAAGCATTTTATTGCAATCATGTACCAAAACTTATTTAGCTATTACAGCACTAATAAGTGCATACTTTGTTTCTAGTTCTTTTCTACCACAAGACTACTTTTAATAATATGTTGGTACATATGGGACCTTTCTTAGCTTAAAGGTATTCAATTTTTTTTTAGCATAACTCTAAACTAGCTTCCAAATTGACTGGATCAATTCACAGCTCCATCAATAATCCATTAGCATGCCTATTCATTTAGCTACTGCATGTAACTCTATTTATGTTATAGGCATCATTTATTATATGAAAAAAATGTTTTGATTATAAACTGTGAATTTCATAGGCAAAGCACATTATACTTTATACTAAATTTAATTCTTTTAACTATGACATGAGAATATCTATATAATAACTCATTTTCCACCACCATCCCTCCAAAAAGAGGAATAGATAGATTTACAAGGACATTCTATCAAACATTAAAAAAATTAACTCCAATAATTTGTAAACTGTCTGTAAATACAGGAAAAGGGATCCTACTAGATTCATTTTATGAAACAATTCATTTATGATACATTTGTTGATACCTGAACCAGGGAAAGATAAAACAAAGAAAGAAAACTATACACTAATATCTCTAATGTCTATCCTATCCCTAAAAAAAATTCTCATTTTTTCAATAATTCTGACTAGCTGTTACCCTGTATCTCTCCTCTTTCTGGATAAACTCTTAAGAAAGCTGTTTGTATTAGGTGCCTTCATTTCCTTTCCTCTAACTTTCTTCTAAACCTTCCCCAATCTGTCTACTGATCTCATCATTCAACAAAAATGTTACCAATCTTCTATTAATTACCAGACGTCAAAGTCTTTTCTCAGTCTTCATTTTTTTAAACTATCTGCAGCCTTTGACACCATTAATCACCCTCTCTTGGGTGTTAACTTTTCTCTAGGTTTTCATATTTTTCTCCTCTTACCTGTCTAGTCACTCCTCATTCTCCTTTGCTGGACTTTATCCAAGTCATGTCCACTAACAGAGTGTGTCGCCTAAGGTTCTGGTCTGGACCATCTTCTCTTTCCTCTCTACACTTATCGTCTCTCTTAGTAATCCCATCTGATACTGCAGGTTTGTCTATCATCTCAAATAGAACATGTCCACTAAAGAACTAATTATATTTTCTGCAAAACCCTTTCCTTTCTCATATTTCCTTAATACTTTCAAGGGAAATACCATTCTTCCCCTTATCCAGGATGGAAATCTTGGTGCCATAGGCAAACCTTCACTTTTGTTCATCCCATACATCCAATTTACTACTAGACCCTATCATTTCTACCTTCAAAATATCTCCTGTTTGGCAATGGGGTATAGAAATCCATCTTGTCCTACAAGAAAATAAGGGGGAAGGGGGTAAAAAGAGAGATAGGGGTGATACAACAGAGGGCAGGGAATGGATAGTCACTATGCTTGCCATCTTAGAGTAGGGGGTAGGGGAGAGATGGGGAGAAATTTGTAACTCAAAATATTGAGGAAATGAATGCTGAAATAAATAAATTCTGGAAAAATATTTAAATATCTCCTGTTTACATTCTCTTGTCTCCACTCCTACAGCTACTGCCTTAGTTTAGGTCCTACTCACCTTTCACCTGGACTGTTGTAATAGATATCTCATTTACCTCCTGGTTTCAAGTCTCTCCCCATTACTATTCATCTTCCATTCAGCTATTTAAAGTGATTTTTCTAAAAAAACAAGTCTGAACATATCATACCTTTATTGAAAATGTACTCATTAAAATCCCATTGCTCCCTATTATTTATTGTTGTTATTGTTGTTATTCAGCAGTTTTTAAGGCATATCTGACTCCTCATAACCCCATTTGCAGTTTTCTTTGCAAAGATACTGGAGTAGTTTGCCATTTCCTTCTTCAGCTCATTTTACAGCTGAGGGAACTGAGGCAAACAGGGTTAAGTGACTTGCCACAGCTATTAAATGTCTGAGGCCAGATCTGAACTTAAGATGAGTATCCCTGATTCCAGACCCTGTACTCTATGCACTGCACTATCTAGTTCCCCCTCCCTATAATGTGATCAATTATAAAGTCCTCTGGCATTTAAAGATCTTTACAATCTTGCCCCTTCTTACCATTCTAGTCATCTTACAAGTTACTCCCCTCCACAGGGTCTACAATGCAACAACACTGGCCTACCTATTTTCCTCAAATATGACATTCCATCTCTCATGTCTATACCTTCGCACTCCCTGCCCCTTTGCCAGGAATTAGAGCTTCCCTCACCACTTCTTCCTCTTAGCATCCCCAGAATCCTTTAATATTCAGTTGAATCAAATCTTACTTCTGTAAGAGATCTTTTTCAGCCTCTCCTTCCCCCAGCTACAAATGCCTTCTAACCTGCTGAAATTATCTTCCACCTACCCTTCATATATCTTATATACATTTAGTCATTTGCATGATGTCCCTTATTGTCTAATAAGATTATAGTCTAATAAGCTCCTCAAAGACAGGACTATTTCTGCCTTTCTTTGTAGCTCCAGAACTTAGCACAGTCCCTGTAATATACTAAGTGCTTAATAAATGCTTGTTAACATTCTATTTAAATTTTTTAAAAAAACATTCTATTTATTATCATCTATATTTATTATTATCATCTATCTATTTTCATCTATCTCATGATGCTCTTGTGGGGAAAATGGAGTCCTTATCTCATCTTATCTCCTTATCCCATCATGAGATAATTCATAAAATTCTTCACAAAATTCTTGGAAACTATACATATAAAGCACTTCCTCAAACTATTTGTTTCACTAAACTAAAGTGTTACTATACTTTTGAGAAAAGGAAATGAAAGTACTCTAGAATAACCTATTCTTGATAAAGTCATAATGACTCTTTGTAATCACTTCTTCCCTTATAGTGATCCATTTTAAACATTTCCCAGCAATTAAAGACAAGTTTACTGGCCTCTAGGAGGGAGGGAAAGAGGAAGGAAACACATATATATTAAATGCCTACTACAGCAGACAAAATGCTAAATGCTTTAAAAATATTATCTCATTTGATCCTCACAACAACCCTCAGAGACAGGTGGTATCATTATGTTCACTTTCCATTTGGGTAAGCTATGACTACATGAGACAACAAGAAATGCTTAAAAATCATTAAATTTTGAAAATAGAAGAAAATGTTATGTATCTTATACCAAGAACAACTGACCTGGAAAACAAATCAAAGAGAAAGAATTTAAGAATCATTGGACTACCTAAAAGCTATAACTCCCCCCTCCCATAAAAAAAAGAGCCTGTATATCATATTTAAAGAAATCATGAAAGAAAACTGCCTAGACATATCAGAACAAGAGGGCAAAGTGAGAACAGAAAACTTCTAGGAATAGTAACAATTCAAGTACTTAAGAGTCACAGTCAGGATCACACAAGACACCAATTTATAAGATACAATTATGAAGTGGTTCTTAAAAAAATAAAAGAACTTGGGGTGGCCAGGTAGCACAGAGAGTAAGAGCACCAGCTCCAGTGTCGGGACGACCTGGAGATCGAATCCCAGGCTCAGACACTCAGCACCACACCCAGAAATAACTGGCCATGTAACCTTGAGCAAATTATTTAATCCCAATTGCTTAAAAAAAAAATAATAAAATAACTTAAGCAATTGAAAGAATATGCTTTTTTTTTTGCTTTTTTTGGGGAGGGCAATTGGAGTTAAGTGACTTGCCCAAGGTCACATGGCTAGTTTTGGTTTTGTGTGTGTGTGTGTTGTGTCTGAGGTCAGATTTGAACTCAGGTCCTCCTGACTCCAGGGCTGTTGCTCTATTCACTGTGCCACCTAACTGCCCCCAAAATAGGCATTATTGATGAAATCAAAACAATATATAGTCATATGGGAAAATGCTCTAAATCACTAATGAGTAGAGAAATGCAAATTAAACCAACTCTGAGTTATTATCTTATACCTATCAGATTGGCTAAAATGATAGAAAGGGATATGGAAAAATTGGGACACTAATTTACTGTTGGTGGAACTATGAACTGATATATATCCATTTTGGAGAGCAATCAGCATCATTTGAGTAAATATTTAAATTGATGAGATCTTACATTACTGGAATCTTTATATTCAAGGATGATGGAACTAACTAATCATCAAAAGGGCATGTGTTTTGGAGTTTTTCTTTCTCAACAATATCATGTTATTAATAGATTTACATTTATTCATCTATATTCTCTTGCTTTCTTCCCCTTATAGTCCATAGCACATATTTACTTAATAGTTCAATGGGAATAGAAGTACAATGTGTGGTCATAGATCAAAGCAAACCACAACTGTGATCTCACAAGTATTGGACTCAACAACAGAGCTAACTGACCTCAGGAATCTCAATCAACCTTCATTGGATAATCACTGTAAATATTCACTGATTAGGAACTAGGGTGTTGAAGGGATGAAGACCCAGGCCTTGCCTTCAGGGAACTTATAAAGAAAACTGTTTAAATTATTTTTCTTAAGCTTTCCTATTCACTTGCCTGTGGATCATAAAGAAAGTAAAGACGTCCTCTCTTCAGCTGAAGTGCAAAGTATTCCTCTTGATTACCAGGTGATATTGCTAATACAATCAAACCATCAGGTTCCCTTGTTCGAAAGTTGACCTTGATACCTGGTGAGAAAAATGCAATTAGAAAATCAGTCCTCTCTTTGCTGCTGACTCTTTCAACGAAAGGTGCATTTACTTCCATTATTATTTATGATGCATTGAGTACCAATAAGGAATCACATTCAGCAGTCTACTGGAATAACACTCTTTACCATTTGGCTTTGAACACATACTCACTATGAATTAGAACCCACTCTTGAAACTCAAGCCTTTTTTTTTGCCAGACTGCTCATCAATCAATACATAATGACACACAGTGCCTACTCTTCAAATTTACAAACCAGGGGAGACACATGAGAATGAAAAAAACATGATGTCAATACCCAAGTAGAATCAAAATGTCAATATGAAAAACTTATTATCATGTCATAAAAATTAAATGAATAAATTAATGTTTGTTTAAAGCATAAAGACAAAGAACTCTTTTTACAATGAAAACATGATTCATGATGGGTCCAAGTGCCCCTCCCTGGCCACCACTCCCCTACATGTGTTTTCTCCCTCATTAGACTGTCAGCTCCTTGAGGACAGGGGCTATCTTTGCTTTTATATTGGTATCCCAAGCCCTTAACATTGTGCTTGACACATCATAAGTGTTTATTACATCTTTTTTCCATTCTTTCCATTCAACAGCAAGAATTGACAACACTTGACACACGTACTAAAGAGATACATCAAGTAAAACTTTCTGGAATGCCAACCCATCATAACCATTTCCTAATCTCTCCCATGCACTGCCCAAGCACACAATTGCTGTTAAACTTTACATTTTTCAACAACAAGGTGATATGGCAAGCAAGAAAGCTAAGGTAATCTTTGGCAGTATGAGGAGATTTACAGTACCCAAGATTAGAGAAGTATATGGCTTACCTGTACTATTCCCCAGATTGACCCCATCTAAATATA
This sequence comes from Petaurus breviceps papuanus, assembly GCF_028583685.1. Classification (NCBI taxonomy): domain Eukaryota; kingdom Metazoa; phylum Chordata; class Mammalia; order Diprotodontia; family Petauridae; genus Petaurus; species Petaurus breviceps. The sequence goes on along the minus strand of NW_027187317.1, from coordinate 7,228,424 downwards.
AACAAGTGTTCAGTTTGGGGTACCAGTTTTAGGAAGGGCTTTGAGGAGCTAAAGAGTTTCCAGAACAGTGTGAAAAAGATGAGCATCTCCAGTTAATTAATATTCAGCAGAATAAACTAAGGGGGTATAATGTGCAAAATATCATACTTAGGGGGAGAAGAAGGATGTGTTCTTAAGGAAAAGCCCTAGAGCAAAGGGTAGAAATTTCAGAGACAAAGAAGTTTATATAAACCCAACAATTATATTACATATGTATGTATGTGTATATGAATGCACACATATACATATATACACTGCTACATATATACACATTCACATGTATATATGTGTGTTGTATACATGCATGTATGTATGTGGAAAGCATTGTCTTGGAAAGTGCTGTATTTCTCCTCTCTGGAGGTCTCCCAGCTGGGACTGGAGAGTCGTTTTTCAGAAGTAACTGTGCATAAAAAGAGTGTGCTTCTTCATATAGAAGTTGGATGATCTAGGTGGTTCTTTAGGTCTTTTTCAACTCTGAAATTTTGTGATTCTTTAATTGACAAATGGATGAGACAAAAAAAAGGTAAGTGTGTAACAAATTCGGGGGAGGGGGGAGAATAAGGCCCCTTCTGGCCTGAGGTATGTTATCTGATCTCATTGCTTCCCTAGTTCAACTATTTTTCATCATTATTTCAAGTTGTCTTTCTCCTTGAGTTCTCAACTGACTTCTTACTAACCCACACTTAGAGCAAATAACCCAGGCTCTCACTTCACTGAAGACTGAAATCATTGTGAAATGCTTCAACTCTCCACATTTCAAAATTTTTCAATCTCTATTCATTTTTTCTTCCTTTCTCTTCTATGCCAAAGGAAGAAGTGGTCTTCATTTCTTGTCAAGGCATCTGACCATCAACTGGGTAATGGCTGAACAAGTTGTGATATATGAATGTAATAGAATACTATTGTTCCATAAGAAATCTTGAGCAGGTGGACTTCAGAAAAATCTGGAAAGACTTACATGAACTGATGCTGAGTGAAGTGAGCAGAACCAGAAGAACATTTTACACAGTTACAGTAACATTGTGCTATGACCAACTTTGATAGATTTAACTCTTCTCACAAATTCAAAAGACTAATGATGGAAAATGCTATCCACATCCAGAGAAAGAGCTATGGAGTCTGAATGCAGATCAAAGCATACTATTTTCTCTCCTGGTGTTTTTTTCTTTCTCCTGGTTTTTCCCATCGATTCTACTTCTTTATGACATGATTAATATGGGAATATGTTTAATATACTTGTACATGTATAGCCTATATCATATGGCCTGCCATCTTGGGGAGGAGAGAAAGGAAGGAGGGAGAGAAAATTTAGAACTCAAAATCTTATAGGTGTGAATGTTGAAAACTAAAAACAAATAGTTTTTTTAAGGCTAATCTCTCTCTTCACATATTCTTAATATGATTCCCTAACTCCAGAACTTTCATCCATCAATTATTCCCTTTCTCAAGAATCTTAAATTATCTTTCTCTCCATTGGCTCATTGGCTCCATCCCATACCCCCACAAAAATGTCCAAGCACATCCAATTCTAAAAAAAAACCTTTATTTCAATCTCACTAATCAAGTTATTATCAATTTGATTCAGATATTTATTGTGTGCCTACAAAGTACAAGGTGAGAAGCATTAGAAGCCTTAGAGTCTAGAAGTCCTAAGGTCAGGTGCCATCTCTGACAGATGACCTTACTAAAGGTCATATATAACTATGTGACCTTGGTAAAGACATTTCAACTTTTACTTCCCCAGTTTACTTTCTAAAATTATGCAATTGCCTAATTATTGCTAGTCCTTATTGGTGAAAGGAATTATTTCCCTACATCAACAAAATCACAGGTCTAGATGAAAAGAAAAAAAAACATTCATTTTAAGTACAAGGCATTGTGCTAAGTTCTGGAAACATAATAATGAAAAACATCACAGTCTCTGCCCTCAAAGAATTTAAAAATCTAATGGGAAGGAGGAGAAAAGATATATAAAAATAAGGATGATAAAAGCTAGAGTGAGGAAAAGGCAAAGCAGAAATCCAAAGCACCAGGAGAAAATTAGATACCACATTTAGATAGGACATTTAGGAACACTTCATGGAGAAGGACTTGTTATAATTGACTCTCCCACATTCACATATTGGATGTCCCTGGACACTCTGTTGTCCCTTTGCCGAATACTGAGTATGGACTTTATCACCTCAAATATTTTAATTGTCCTGATTTTGTCCCTGGAGTGCCTAGCATCACCAACATGGGGATCAGTTCCAATGTCAGGCCTCTCAATTCTATGACCTAAATGTGAACACATTCTTAAATAGGTATGCTAACTCTAACTCATATTGGAAAACACACCCATTCACAAATCATAACAAAGAATTCACTATTTGAACTCCACATGTAATGTTTACTCCTCTTAAACTCATCTCACCTACCTTACAAGAGCAAGTTTAAACACAGTTATTTCTAGCACAAACCCCAACATCAGTGAAAATGTTCTGATGTTTCTCTTACACTTCTAAAAAGAGGGGTCAATTTCTCATACTGAAGGTAGCCACTAGCATACTCCAGGTTCAGTTTATGACTGCCATTTCCTCAACTCAACCTGAGGAGGACCTCACAGAAAGCAAAAGATTTCAATAAAGATACCAAGAAAGTACGTCCTAGGAATGGTGGGATAGCTTGAAAAAATGTATGAATGCAGCAGAGAACAAAATAGAATTGGGGAATGACTAATAGTTTGGCTGGAAAGTAGAGTACACAAAAAGTAAAATAGTATAATAAACCTTCACCATCCTTTTGCTGCCAAATTGCCATGGCAGGTGTAAGGGGAGGGAAGGGATGGTCTATACTCAATGCTTTTAATTTCTAACTTATTCACACTTTTGCCACCTGGCCAAGCACTCTGCTAAAACTGTTCTCTCAAATATTACGTATCACTTCCATATTGACAAATCCAAGTATCTTTCCTCAAACCTCAACCTCCTTTTCCTGTCAAGTTTATGATAATAGATACTCATTCTAGACACATTCTCCTCCCTTGGCTTCAAGACATGTACTCTAGTTCTGCTCTGGTCTTATCTACTCTTATCTTTCCTTTTCTGTCTCTTTTACCAGTTCTTCTTAAATGTTAAGATTGGTATTCTCCCAGGTTCTATTCTTGGTCTCTTATCTGATCAATGTTCTTTTCATTCACTGCTGTGGTGTCGATTCTCATTCATCAAAGCCATATCTTCAATCCCGAAATGCATTATGAACTTCAAATCTAAAAGCTAAATTACACACAACAGGACATTTCCAAATGGTTGTCTCACTAACATCTCAAATTTAGTAAGTCCAGAACCAAACTGATTATCTTTTCTCAAAAATCTGTTGCTCCTTCTAACTGCACAGTAGCTTATTGTAGGGTAAAGAAAACAGGACTAGATATTGAAGGACCAAGATTTAAATCCCAAATCTGCCGTTTTTCCCCAATGTGACTTTGGGGAAATTGCTTAATCTCTTTGGGCCTCAGTCTTCTCATTGTAAAATCAAATGGTTAAAGAAGATGATGTATAAGATTCCTTTTGGCTTTAAATCTAGGATACTATATGTATCTTTAGCATTGTCATTCACCTAGTCAGTCTATATCATTCAAGACCTTAATGATATCTTTTAATTTTTTTCTCCCTCCTCCTACATCCATAGCCAATTTGCTTTTATGTCCTATAGTTTCTATCTCTGCAAAGTCTTCTATTATCTTTGAATCTCTGCCAGTATCATTGCCAGTACTTTAACTGAGACCTCTATTACCACCTACCTGAATTATTGTAATAGCCTTACACCTATCATGCTGTTCCTTCTTGGTGCATGGATCTAACTATGTAAGTTTCTCCTCTCCCCCCTCCAAAAAATTTTACTTATTCCTCATTGCTCAAAAAAAATTGAAGAATATTTTGTTAAATCGTGTTTCTGCATTTTAAGCCAATGAATGCACAAAATACTGTCATTATTCACATGTGAAGGGTATTTAATTTCCAGATTCTGACTTTTGTCAATACCCCCCAAAAATCATTTAACTTCAGCAACAATGCAAACATGTACAGAAAATGAGAGAAAATTCAAGAAAAGAAAAAAATTAATAGAGCATAAAATAACTTGATTTGGTATAGTTGAGCCTTTGCCAATGTTTTCCAAATAACCAGCCTCTTAATTTTTCTTTCTTTTGCAGACAAAAAAAAAGATTAGTAATGATTGGGCTTCTCATACATGTAACCTATGAAAAAGATAAAGATGTGTACCTAACAGTGCAAATTTATGTTATTGACTGTTAGTTAATTATCTCTGTAGATATAGTTAAAGAGTATCCTTTGAGCCACATACTTTTAATCATACAATCAATTCTCTGAATGCATTACATCCACAACTGAACATGTTTAGATATGAACACATCATTCTTATTAGTGTGCCATGGCATCCAATGGATGCAACATCTTTAATGTGAATGTGCGTGCATTCAGGTTTACCTGGATGGCAAAGCAGAAAAAAAGAAAAAAAAAAAAAAGAAAACCCTCCAGATTTTTTTAGTAATTTAGCTGAAAACCAAAAGAAAAAGCAAAAAAAAAAGTTTTTAAAAAGTACCTACTATTGGAAAGTCTTGGGAAAATCAAAATATTTTTATTTACGTTGACTAAAAAATATCAAGGAATCTAATCTTTGGGAAGGACTTTGAGAAATCACTTTGAGAAAACACCTCAGGTGTTTCCCAGAAAATTAGCTTTCTTAAATTGTTAGCATAATGATTAAAAATATCTGCAGTAGCAATATGACATATCATTCTTTAGTATTAGGTTTAATAGTTTAATCATCCTTCTCAAGAAGAAAATCTTCCTGATGTGTAATCTAGATTTCTCTTACTTAAATGTAAATCCTTATCCTCTAGGGGGATTTTCCTTCTGCAGATAAAGAGCCCTCAGTGAACCTTTGCACTCTCAAAAGAATGTTCTAAGTACCTACAGATAGCTAAGTTACATTTCAACACTTCTTTTCAAGAGACTGAAGTAGGGTTAAGACTAGTTATTCTATTAGGAACTACTGATCCACAAGGGGGAAAAAAAAGCACTTAAGGGGTTACATGAGAGTAAAAGGCAACTGAATTTAGTTCATTTGGAGGGATGGGTTAGAGAGAGAAGTGAGTTAAACTCATTTCAAAAAATTAATAGAGAATGGACACGATCTAATAATATGGCAGACTACTTCCTCTGCACAGCCCTCAAAAATGAATAAACCTTAGAAAAAGGAATTATGTACCAATGACAACTGACAAAGTTAAAATCACAAATTCACAAGATGGTATACTGAATAAAATTAAAATTACACGAAATAATATTGCAGAACTCAAATACAGAAAACTCCTACCCCAAATCCTAGCCCTATCAAATCCCCAAATTAAGGCACACTGAGGAGAAAGAAACTCCCAGATTTTGACTCAGGCTCCAAGGACAAAGATCTTTTTTGCTCCCCATGATAGTAATTCTGCCTGAACAGACTGCCCTCGTCAATTACTTAAGATTCTACCCATCACTACCAAGTAAAAGGAAAGAGACTAAAAAGGGAATGGGAACAGGGTAGGGCACTAGAGGTACAAGTGGGACAGAAAGTGCACTAAATACTTAGACCCACAGGGTAGAAAAGAAAGAAGACTAGAATCCAGCTGAGACCAATTCTCTTCTCTCCTACTCCTGGAAACAATTAACTCAACACAGAGATCTCATAATAGGCCAACTCCAAATCCAACTCCAGTACAAGGAGGATGAAGCCTTCCAGCCTCAGGTACCTGTGTAGTAGGGGAATGGAAAGGAAACCAGAAGCAAGTGACTGGAAGTACAAGGTGTAGATTGAAAGACAAGTTCAAGGGATCAATTCTGAATTAAGACCTAGATAGATGAATAGAAAGTGTCATAAGAAAGGAAGAATACGTGGAACCTCAAAAAGAAAACAATATATGTTGAACAAATATTTTAAATAAGTTTATTACCTTTATTTGACCAATGAACAATCATTTTAAATTAATCTATCCCTCCCACTAGTACTTCCCCTTACTAAAACCGAAACATACATGTTGATAACTCCTTCAAATACCATAACTTCTCTAACTTCCCAATTGCTCAATTTATACATTTCCCTTGAACTACTCCTCCACTCTAGTTCAGCTGTATGGAGACTGGCCATATCCTTGATCTTTTCATCACCCACAAATATTCTATTTCCATGTTCATAAACACTGAAATTCAATTTATCTGATCAAACCTCCTATAGCACTTCCTCCTCTCACTCTCTTAGTTGAGAATCTTTGCCTCACATTTGAAAAAACAAAAGCAGTAATTCACCAAGAGTTCCATTTTATTCCCTTCTCACTTCACATCATTCAGAAGTCTTCCCCATACCTTCAATGCTTTTTCACTTCTGTTTCAAATAAAAAAGTGGTCATTTTCCTTACCAAGACACACCTTTTGATAACGAAAAGCAGTTCTATTCCAATTCATCTTCTCTAGTACACTGCCTCCTCTAACATCCTCACTCTCTTCCTAATCTCTAATCCCTCCCTTTACACTGGTTGCTACTGCCTACAAATAATGCCCATGTCATTCTATCTTACAAAAAAACCCCAATTTATTCTTTTCTCCCTCTATAATTTTTTTTTGCCTAATGATCTCATCTCATGAATGTTAACATGTATATGTATATATATATATATATGTGTGTGTGTGTGTGTCTATAAGTGTTTGTGTAAGTATACACACATATATATGCATACACACATATATGGATATATACATACACATGCAGGTAATTCTCAGATCTATTTTTCAAGACCTAGACACTCTTCTGATCAGTCTTGCATCTCTGACTATTAGACATATTAAATTAGGTGTCCGATAACATCCTAATCTCAATATTTCATTATCTTTCCTCCAAAACTACCTGCTCTTCCTAACTTCCTTGGGGCTGCTAAAGGTACAATCATCTTCCCAGTCACCCAGCCTCACAACCCAGTTATGCTCAACTCTTCACTCTCTCTAACCTCCCAATATATCCAATTTATTCCTAAGCCCTGTCAATTCTACCTTCACAATATCTCTTGTATAAAACCCCTTCTCTCTTCTGAGTTTGCCATTGGTGCTGACCCTCATCATCTTCTGCCTGGATTATTTCAATGACTTACTGGGTGGCCTTCCTGCCTCACTTCTTATCCTACTTCAGTCCATCCTCCATTCAATGACTAAAGTGACTGAAGCACAAGTCTGACCATATTACTATTCCCCTATACAAACTCTAGTGGCTCCCTATGGCCTCCATGGTCAAATATAAATTCCCCTTTTTAGAATTTAGATTCCTTCATAAACTGGACCCTTCTAACCTTTCCATTTCTCTTATACCCCATTCCTTCCATGTTCCTTTGCTCTCTTTGCCCTCACACAAACTACTCTGTCTCTTAAAACTTTGAATTTCCACCACCTATCCTCCATTCCTTGGATCCTCTCCCTCATCACTTCCACATCCTGGCTTCCTCTAGTTCTCAGCTAAAATTCTGCCTTTTGCAGAAAGCTTTCTTAATCCCTCTTTAATGCTGGTGCCTTCCATCTGGAATTATCTCCAATTTTTTTCTTTTTTGTGCAGAGGTGTTTGCATGTTGTTTTCCACTATATTATAAACTCCTTTGGGGGCAAGGTTAGTTTTTGCATATCTATGTATCCCCAATGTTTAGCCCAGTGCCTGTTACATAGATGACTTAAAATCAAGTCAACAACAACAATAATAAACTAAAATATTTAGGATAAAAATATCATCAGATCCTACTATACACCATTAAATTGTAGTAAAACTGAGAACTTAAAAGATTGCCTACAAATATACAAAATATCTAATTTAACATAATATGAAATAAAGACTTTAAACAATCAATTTCAATAAATAAAACTGAATTAACCATAAAGGAATTACTAAAAAAAAAAAAAGGTAGATATCTGGTCTAGATGGATTTAAAGTATAATTAATAACTACACTATACAAATGATCCTCAAAAATTAGAAAGAAAATACTCTACCAAACTCTTTTTGTGAGGTAATTATAGTTCTAATTACCTAAACCAGTAAAGGATAAAGTAAAGAAAGAAAACTATAAACCAATTTCACTAATGATTGGCTGCTGATATTACAATTCCAGGAAAAAGCATGGAAAAAGATTATAGAAATGTATCCAAAAAAATATTACTAATGACCAAGCCAGATTTATACCAATGATGCAGATATGGTTTCACATAGGAGAAATAATCAATATATTTAATTATAGTAAAATTAAAACACCTCAAGTCACTCAAGGTATATCAATAGATGCAGAAGTCAAGTCAAGAAGCATTTAAGGTGCTAAAAATTAAAAAAAAGCAAAAATTGTCCCTTTGCCTACATTTTTATTTTTTAAAAATCACCACTATATCTAAAATAAAAAGGGCAGATACAAATTAATAATTTACATTAATATAAAAATAAGACTAAAACCAAATCTGTTATTGAAGCTTTCTCAGTTAATATAGGGGCAAAAGAAAAATGAATACTTTCCCCATGATTACATAAAATTGTTAGAAAAGTGTTTAGTAATAAAATGAGAAAGAAATTAAGGATGTGGACATTAAGAAAGAAGAAAATAATAATAATAAAACCCTCCTTGGTGACAAGTACTTGGTGACTGTCAAGTTTACTTAGAAAAGCCCTAGAGAATTAGCAAAGAAATTAATCAAGACAACCAATTCCTTCAGAAAAAAAAAGATTCCCTTCCCCCCCCCCCAAAATTTCTATATGACGTTAAAAATTGGGAGGAAAAAATAAAAAGATGCATTCATCAAAACTATATATTATCAAATACCTGAATATCATTCTACCAAGGGACATTCGAGATTAAATAAAGAATGACTTAAGTACCTGGAGGCATATTCACCATTTTGTAAATGCTGTGTTATGTAGTAAAACTAATTATACTGAGGGCAAGTCATCCCACCAACCATAAGGGCCATTACCAGGCCTGTCACCAAAGGGCTGGGACTGGAAAGAGCAAGGTAAGAACCAAATACAGGGACCCCTCTCCTGGACAGCAAATACTCCTGGGGCTACCACTTCATAGCCCAGAAATTTAAAAAAAAAAGCTCCTGAGGGAGGTGGTGGTCAAAAGGAAAACTATTAGGGGCGGAGCCAAGATGGTGGAGTAGAAGTACAACCTCCCCTTGGCTCCGGCTTCCACCCTCCCCAATCCATGTAAAAAGGGGACTCTAAACAAATTTTGGAGCTGCAGAACCCACAAAATGACACACAGAAGCTAACCTCCCACTGAGGACAGCCTGGCAGGCCTGCAGGAATCCAGCACAGCACTCTGGGAGCCGAGCCCAGCCCCATGCCGAGGCTTTAGCCCCAGGGCGGGCCTGACCAGCTGCTGGCCAGAGGGACTCCAGATCAGCAGCAGCTGTGGCCGTTTCCAGATTTATCGATACATAGATTGCGAAGGAAAGGTGAGAGGCCAGTGCAGTCTGGACTTTGGGACCAGTAAGTGGGAGTGCACAGCTTTTACCCCCAGGGCGAGAAACCGCTGAGACGATGGCCCAGCCAGCCAGTGCCACATGGCGGCTTCAGCTCCTGGCCTGCAAGAGTGTAAGGGGACCAAGCACCAGTCTGAGGGGTCATCGCTCTTGCTTTAATCTGCTTGGATCTGGATTGCAGTCTAGGGTGGAGGTCCTGGGGTGTGTGTCCAGCTTGCTAGAGCATGTGGAGACCTCAGAGAGGGCACCCATCTAATACCTCTGGCAGCTGAGAAAACCCCAGCATTGGGATGAAAGTTCCCCTGTCTGGTGGCAGAGTCCTACTGTGGCAAAAAGCCCAAAAGTCAAGTAAAAGTGGCAAAATGAGCAGGCAAAGGAAACAAAGCAGACAGAAGATTCCAACAATACACTCCTATTTTGGGGACAAAAAGGAGCAAAGCATGGAACAGGAGGAAAACAGTGAAGTCAGAATTCCTGCACCAAAAGCTTCAAAGGAAAATACAAGCTGGTTACAGGCCACAGAGGACCTTAAGAAGGATTTTGAAAAGCAAATAAGAAAAGTGGAGGAAAAACTGGGAAGAGAAATGAGAACAATGCAAGAAAATTATGAAATGAGAGTCAACAGCCTGACTGAGGAAAATACTACCTTAAAAAACAGACTGACTCAAATGGCAAAGGAGGCTCAAAAAGGCAATGAGGAGAAGAATGCCTTAAAAAGCCAAATTTGCCAGATGGAAAAAGAATCTCAAAAGCTCAATGAGGAGAATCATTGCTTCAGAATTAGATTGGAGCAAAAGGAAGCTAATGACTTTATGCGAAATCAAGATGCTTTTAAACAGATCCAAACAAATGAAAGAATAGAAGGCAATATGAAATATCTTATGGGAAAAACCACTGACCTGGAAAATAGATCCAGGAGAGATAATTTAAAAATTGTTGGACTACCTGAAAGCCATGATCAAAGTAAGAACCTAGAAATCATCCTCCAGGAAGTTCTCATTGAAAACTGCCCTGATGTTTTAGAACCAAAGGGCAAAATAGAGGTTGAAAGAATCCACTGATCACCTCCTGAAAAAGATCCCAAAAAGAAAACTCCTAGGAATGTAATAGCCAGGTTCCAGAATTCCCAGATTAAGGAGAGAATATTACAAGCAGCCAGGAAGAAACAATTTCAATATTGTGGAAACATAATCAGGATAACCCAGGATCTGGCAGCTTCTACACTGAGGGATCGAAGGGCTTGGAATATGATATTCCAGAGGTCCAAGGAGCTGGGATTAAAACCAAGAGTCACCTACCCAGCAAAATTGAGTATCATGTTTCAGGGGAAAATATGGTCATTCAGTGGAATAGAAGACTTTCAAGCATTCTTTCTGAGGAAACCAGAGTTGAATAGAAAATTTAACATTCAGATACAAGGAGCAAGAGAAGCATGAGAAGGTAAACAGGGAAAAGGAATCATAAGGAACTTATCAAAGTTGAACTATTAACATTCCCACATGGAAAAACAATAATTGTAACTTATGAAACTTTTCTCAGTAGTTGAAGGGATTAGAAATATATATACATATATATGTATGTATGTATATGTGTGTATATATATATGAGGGTATATGGTCGTATATATATATGTATGTATATGTGTATATATATATGAGGGTATATGGGCATATGAATACATATGTGAATGTGTGTATATATGTTTACAGGTATACATAGATAGAGGGCACAGGACCAATTTAACAGGAAGGGATGATACTTTAAAGGTGAAATTTAGAGGTGAGAGGAATATAATGAAAGGAGATGGGGAGACAGATTGGGGTCAACTATCTCATACAGAAGAGGCAAGGGAAAATGGTTACAATGGAGGGGAAGAATAGGAAGTTAAAAGGTAATAGGTCAACCTTATTCCCATTGAATCTGGCTTGAGGAGGGAGTGAAAAACACACTAAATAGGGTATCTCACCCTCCAGGAGAGTAGGGGGGGAAGGAGATGAGAGGGGGGATGATGGAAGGCAGGGCAGGCTGGGGGGGGGAGGGAAGTTGGAAGCACCCACTTTTGAAAAGGGACTGGATCAAAGTAGAGAATAGAACAAGTGGGAGGTGGGATAGGAGAGAGGGAAATATAGTCAGTCTTTTACAATATATCTACTATGTTATTGTTTTGCGTTAGCCACACATGTACAACCTGTACTGAACTGCTTATCTTCCCAGTAAGGGTGGGTGACAAGGAAGGAAGAGAATGAATCTGGAATTGAAAGTTTTAAAATCAAATATTCAAATATATATGTATATATAAAAAACTAATTATACTACCTAAATTAATTTATAGATTCAGTGCCATACCAAACTACCAAGAGGATACTTTATAGAGCTAGAACAAAATAAAAACAAAATTCTTTTGAAGGAACAAGTTCTCTTATTTCAAGATAAATTATTAAAAATAAGTAGCATTTAAGTAGCATTAAGCCTTTTCTGATCTCATAATTTCTCACAACTAAAGAGGTGGTCCTTCTCTTATCAAGGAAAACCCCTCAAAAGGTATCTTTGAATCCATTCCATCAAAATTGCCTACTGTATCATCCCTACTTTTCTTACCTGCCCAAGTGATGTTCCTTAAGCACAAGTCTGATCATATTAAACATATGCCCCTAAATAAACCCCCACATCTTCCTAGCACCTCCAGGATCAAATATAAAATCCTCTATTTGGCCTTTAAAATCCTTCACAGCATGGCCCTTTCTAATCTTTCCATGCATTAATTCACTTACTCCCCTCCAGTCTGATGCATCTGCCTATCCACTCTATATTACAACTTTGTATTTTCCCTAGTTGATCCCATACTTGGAATGTTCTCACTTCTCATATCTACTACTTGGGTCTCCTGGATTCCTTAAATACTCAGCTCAAATATCTACTCCTGCATGATGACCTTCCTGTGCTCCCTCCCTCTTTCTACACTGTTAAGGATTTCCCTCTAAGACTATTTCCCTTTTACACTATATATGTGTGAGTGTGTGTGTGTACACACTCACACATATATGTATGTAGGTATGTATAGGTATAAGTATACACACATGTGTATATTACATTTTTGCCTATTTTCTCCATTCCATTAGAATATAAACTCCTTGGGGGCAGTTTTTTTGGGGGGAGGCATTGTCTTTCTTTGTAGCATTAGTACTTAGCCCATTGTCTATTATATAGAAAAAGTACTAAGTAAATAATTGTTGACTGATTGATATCTTTTACAGGCTATTCCTGTGAAAAATATCTTTCACAGGCTATTCCTGCCACTACAACATTTTTGATCTTTCTCCCCCAAAACATTCAAGGCTGCCAATTAATCTCTATGATCCTCAGTCTTCTCATCTGCAACATGGGTCTAACACTACATACATTGCCTACCTAATAGGATTATGGATAGTAAAGTAGTGTGTTATCTTTAAACCCCTATATAAATTTGAGCAGTCACCTGCTGAGAATGGACTTCCTATCATCTATCTGAGTTCTAATTATCTGTCTCTGATATTGTCTCATTTTGAAGGGCTGAGTCAGGAACACCCTTGTGTGAAATGTTGTCACTTGTGTCTTATCACTGATGCTTCATTTAGAATTGTACACAATTAAATTTATTGATCCAAATAGTTAGGGAAAGAGCTGACAGCACAATTTTAGAAAACTACAGGAAAGCTGCCCATATAGATTTAGTAAGTCAAGTACCATAAAGAAGTGGATATGAAATTGCAAGAAGACTACCAGAATAATTTAAAGGAGACAAAATCAAGAAGGGAGGAGAGGCAGTGATAAAATTTAGATAGTCAATAGTTCAGAGGTCTCCATGTATGAAAAGGATGAGATCTAAACAATAGATCTTAATGCCATAGAGAGAGTGCTGTGACCAGAGAAATGAAAAGTTAAGATGTCGTGTCAGAAATTACTCTAAGAAAACAGACATAGAGTAACTAGCAACTTGATACTGCTTTAGAATCTTTCAGTCAACAGCAAGTTTCTGTTAGTACTGGACTTTGGCAAGAAACTACTAACTACCAAACAAAGGCTATGGAAACATCTAATATATTCTGAAAAAAGAGGGTTTGTAATAAAACCCAGATTTGTAACCTTTATTGGATGACCAAACTTTTGCCTTAAGATGCATCCATAAGGCAAACATGCAGGGAGCACACTTCCTTCCCTTCCCTAGAACTCCATCTAGGAAGTTATGCTTCCCAACTGCAGACATTCCATCGTGAATAGGCTTGCAAAAGACAAGTAGTGGGAATAAGGATTCCCCTCATGTCAGAGCCCTGAGGGTAGCATACCACCCCTCTTTACTGGGACCAGGTTGCCATTCCCACATGAATCCTATCAAACACACTCCCTAAAATTACAGACCCAACTTCACTGATCTAGGCAGACTACATATATACTGGCTGTCTTGGGCACTATGCAACACAGGACACCTGAGGTCAGGAGTGTTGGTGCTATACACCAGGTTTAGAGTACCATGGAATATCTGTCTTTCATTGACTTGGTGAATTCAATTGGATTTCCCTCTAGCTTGGCAAAGGACTGTCAATCATCATTCTTTTAGTTTGGTGGCCCAGAAAGGTTTAAAACTACCTGACTACACTTTTATCTATCCTATATATCTTCATCTTGTTCACAAAATCTCATAAGATACTGTTAAATGTTATGTTAAAACCCAGCAATATTATGACTATGGTACTCACATGTCAAGTTATTCCTGTCAAAAATAAAAGAAACAAAGCTGATTTGAAATGATGTGTTTCTGATGAATTCAAGCTAACTGAAAGTGATCACCATTTCCCTTACTGACAAACCAGCATTTAACAATGTATTCTAAAATTTTCCTAAATTAAAGTCAAGTCCTCAAGCCTAGGGATTGAGGCTAACCAATCAATATCCCCCTGCCCTATGAAATAAGGGATTAAATTTAGATGATTTTAACATACTGAAACCAGGATTCTGCTGTTGAGAATTTATGGAAACTTTTAATCATTTAATATATTTTTTATATGTGTAAAGAATTGTTTTTCTTTCTTCTATTAGAATTTTAGTACCTGCTAATTTTAATACAACATTGATAGGGAGGAGAAAGAAAAATCTTGAAACAATAAAATTGAAATTAGACTCCTTTTTGCATAGACTAGAGAATAAATAATATTTGGTCTAGAACTTGGTCATCTATAGTCACAAAAAAATGAACAGGAAAATAAAAGAGCCAAGAGTTAGTACTCACTATTGACTGTGCTTGAATAAACATGAATGGGGATCAAATAATAATTCGTACCTGCATAGTTCTAATACGGTTTACAAAAGTCTTTCGGTATTCAACCACTGTAGTGTTGACAACCACCTGTCCTTTTCACTAATGAGTTTTAATGAATTCCAGTTACATAAACATTGTACAATAGAATAGTTCATACTACATGCCTTAACTCTATATAGTTGTTAGGTGTAGTATATATTTATAGGCAAATACTTATACTGTATATATTTATACTTATAATTATTGCAGCTAAAGGAATAAAAACACAATGCATTAAAATATATATGGGCATGGTTCTTCCTACCAGGAAACTCAAAAGCTTTCAGTTGATGATCAAGTCCAAATTCTAGGAACTTCAGAATACAGTCTAGCTAAGTAGATGCTAACATTCTTTCTGTTGAGCAGGGAAGTGATAGCATCAACTCCTCTAGCCCTGATGTCCCCCTAATATGTATCTGTACTGGTTCTTGATGATACTGACTTTTTACCCATTACTTTTCCTTTAAGCAAATAATTGCAGGGCATATGATTCATGTCAGTCATGCCTAGCCTTGATGTCTCAGTTCTGTCTTACAGACAAGGGCAGATATGCACATGTGCACCTGGTAACATCCCTCCATATCCCCTTATCTATCTTTGCTCCTCACTTTTGTTTACTGGTCTCAACCAAGGTCACATACCAAACTCCCCAACCCCTCCAAAACCCCACTCCCCAGTCCCATCTGCTCTCTTTATTTCTGAGTCTTTCCATCATTTTCTGATCATGAATAATATATTATATTATATTACTATTTATATATTACTTAACCCCTATTTGCCTCAGTTTCCTCATCTGCAATATGGCGGTAATAAAAGCATCTACTTTACTAGGTTATTTTGAAGTCAAGATATTTATAAAGTGGCTTGCAAGTCTCAAAGTTCTAGACAAATGATAATTATTATTATGTCTCCAAGTCCAGAATTCTATTAATCAATACTGGCTCTCTGTTGTATCACTAGCCAAGTACGATCCCCACTGTGGGATAATAGGCTTAGCATCTACCTATATTACTCCATTATTGGGGGGAAAAAATGGTAGATCCCTAATAGGGCTGAATTGAGAAGTTTTGAGGAAAAAATTGAATGAAGCATATGACCTCCAGAAGTTCCTGGTCCAGAAACTCAGGTAACTGGCATATCCCTATCCAGAATTTCAGAAGTTTGAGGGTTTTAAAAGGATTTTTGTGTAACAGTCTTCAGGTTTTATGGAGGGAAAGAATGTATATTAGAAAAGAAAATAAATATTTTAACAGAAAGTCTTCAACTACCTATCAGTGTAGATAGTGATAGTTAAGAAGGAACAGAAAAAATCTTCACAAAAATATTGACTAAACTAAAGCAGCTCTTTGGCTACGTATTTCTTATATGAGACTACGAATATGGAGATCTGCTAGATCCAGAGACCCTCAGGGAATCTTTCTAGTGGCAGATGTCAGTTTTAAGAAACATTCTAAACACATTTTTCAGGGTAGATGAAGTCATTGTCTCAATACTAGGCAAATCTAATCCCACATGTAGAGAGCACAAAAGTATAGACTCCTTAGGAGACCGAATCCATTTTCAAATTCCCACAGATTTGAGGATTGTCAAGTGATTGTCCACAGGGATAGAAAAGACTGTGAGAAATGTATAATACTTCATACTATACTGAGACATCCCATGAAACTTCATTTGTTATTGATTAAGACTATCACAGAAGAGAGTGACTTGGACATTCAAATTTTATTATTTAAAACATGGAATTCTAAAGCGAGGAGGAAACTTCAACTTTACAGGTATCACTGAGACCTGACATATAGCTTGACATGGAATATAGCTATGAAATAGTATATATAATTCAAAAAGAAAAGACAGATTTTAAAGAGTGGTAGAGTAGTATTGTATATTAAGTAGATATACTCATATGAGGAAATCTATGAACCAGAGAAGAAGTGATAGTACAGAGCATTTGTTTGAGACTCAGTGAAGGGAGAAAAATGTGATAATATCAAAAGAACATACTTTCTCAAAATCAAGGCAAATGTTTACACTTTGATTTGCTTTAAGGATAATTTCACACTTCAAAAGGTAGAGGAAACAATGAAGGTTTTGCTCCTTTGGACCTCATTCTGAATGACATGTTCATGAAGTCAAAATAATGGATATATTAGGGAAAAGTAACCATTCTATCTTAGAATTTGGGCTAAAGGTGAAGAAAACTGAGCATAGGCCAATGAAAACTGCAAATTTAAGAAGAACCAGTTTTTAAGGGCAGCTAGGTGATGCAGTATATGGAGTACCTGAGTCCTGAATATGGACCAGTATATGGAGGCCTGAAGTCAAGAAGACCTGTCTTCATGAGTTTAAATTCAGCCTCAGACATCAGCTATATGACTGGGCAAGTAACTAAAGCCTGTTTGCTTCAGTTTCCTCATCTGTAAAGAAGGTGGAAAAGGAAATGGCAAACCACTCCAGTGTCTTTGTCAAAAAAAAAAAAAAACCCTAAAGGGAATCACAAAGGGTCAGATATGACCAAAATATGACTACACTTTTTTTTAAGTTCAGATAAAAGACAGAATCCCATGGTCTTAAAAGCCATTGGCTTTTTTTTAAAGCAATGTTGAAAGGAAGAGGAAGAACAGGTTCACTGTCCAGCATTGGTGACATAAAGATGAAGAATAATGAATAGTTGGAAAAAATGGCGAGCCTTTATTTTGCTTCTGATTTCTTTTTGGGGGAAGGTAGAGAAAAAAACTGGTTCACAGCAAGTCACACTCCATAATAAGATAGACAATAAATGCTAAGAGATCACTCAGTTAGACTAAACTTAACCTCAATGACCTACACTGCAAGTATTGAAAGGAATGATTGTTCAACATTCAACATCAAAACTTTAGTGTTGAAGTCCTGGCCAATGATCTTTGAAAAATTATTAAGAACAACAGAGGAAATGAAGACCTGGAGATGACCAAATATAATAGTGTGAATTTTTTAAAAGAAAAGGAAAAAGGAAAGAATTTTAAAACTATATATTAGTGAACTTAATTTCAATTGCTGGAGAAAAAAATCTAGAACATATTAAGTGAACCATTTGTAATATTTTAGAAGAAGTGGTGATCACTTAGAGCCAGCACAGGCTCATCAAAAAATCATTCATGCTAAACCCAATGCATTTCTCTTTTAATGAGATCACTAAATTCATAGATTAGGAGAATTTTAAAGGAATATCAACAAAATATTTAATGGTTTCTCACACTACCCTTTTGGATGAAATGGGATTATGGGGACTGGGTGATAATATATTTAGATAAACAAATTGGCAAAAGTATTATAATGAATGAATTGATGTCAATTTGGAGAGATTTCTGTAGGGGAATGCTTCCAAAATCTGCCTTTGGCCCTATTCTGGTCAACCTTTTAATTAATGATATGAATGAAAGAATACATGGAATTTTACCAAATTTGCAGCTGACATTAAAGAATATATAACAAATATTAATAAGGTATATGTAATATTCAGGGCACTATGCTATAGACAAATAAACAAAGACAAAAATAAATAGTCTTGGGGCGGCCAGGTAGCACAGTGAGTAAGGGCACTGGCCCCAGTGTCAGGATGACCTGGGGGATCAAATCTGGGCTCAGACGCTTAGCACCCACCCAGAAACACCTGGCCATGTAACCTTGAGCAAGTTACTTAACCCCAATTGCTTTAAAAAAATAAATAAATAGTCTTCACCTCAAGTAGCTGACATTTACACGTATCACGTATCCAGATAACCAAATACAAGGTTATTTGAGAAGGAACAGAGGACTAAGGCTGCATAAAATTGAACTAATTTCTGAATGAAAATCATTCTTTATTAGAGGCTTAGGTCAAGCAGAAATTTCTTCTTGGCAAAAGAAAGACAGGGATAACTTATTAAAAGACCTGAAGGTAGAATGCCAACTTCTGTAGTCTAGGTAGAATATAGAGTGTATAAATAAGTGAGTTGAAAGTAGATTTGGAGGAGATTTATATGCCATGGCAAAGAAATTATATTTCATTCTAGAGAAAATAAGGAGCCAAGTTTCAAATGGTCTACTAGCTTCTCATTTCATTTAGATACTGAGCTTGAACTATCAGATTGACCTCAGTCAGTCCTAGTCCATAAAATGTGGTTTTCAAAGAACTCAATGAATCTTAAGTCCTTGACCTGTTTTCTAGGTGAGTTTTTTTTTTCCTATAGTGGCTACCTCAAACTCAAATGGTCTTCCAATTTTTCAGTCTTCTGAAATTGTTCTGAAATTTCTTGTCTCGTTGAATCATCAAGTTCTATTTGGTTCCTTCTGTTTTTCAAGAACACCACTGTTCAGATAATATTTTTATCTTCTCTTCTAAGGTATTTATTATTCTAATTTTCTGCAAGAACCTTAATTTTCTTTCTGCATTTTGAATCCTTGTGACTAAGCCTTACTTTGTCCTGAGGCTCTACTTGTGTTTTTGGTAGAATTGCATCCTTCTTATAGATTTATGTCTTGGGCTTCTCTTCACCCATGGTATTTTGCAATTGTATTTGAGTTTTTCTTCTGTTTAACCATATCTCCAGGTTCAGTTACCGCACTGATATTTTCAGTCAATGCCTATCTCTATCACCTCCCATACTTTGGACAGGGAGGGTAGGCCTTACCTGGTCCTATTCCCTTTGCAATCTTGATGACATGGCCTTGATAATTATTCTGCCCTATTGAAACTCTAGATCTGGTATCTGAAAGTAAACCCTACCTTCTCCCACAATCCATGGCTTCTGCTTCCATATCCTTATAGTGGATGGTGGCTGATGGCCTTGTACCTACCTCTGTCTCTTGCACCTTGCACAATAATCAACTGGGAGTTGGCTCTTTCCATACTATAACTACAGCTGGCCCTTGCAGAACATTGGAGATCCTTTTGATCTCAGGACTCCAGGAATATTCCTCCAGGGACCAAGAAGACCCTGAGTAGTTGCCCAATTGGAACTGGCTGGTCTACTGCTTTGACTATGACAGAACTCTTAGTTTTGAAACTTATGGAGGACTACAGGGTATATAAATACTACCTATCTTATCATTCAGTGATGATAGGGACTGGGGTTGTTCTATCCCTAAATGCTCAGATCTTTCTGTCTATAGGCTCCATTTGCTAGATAGTAGTTTGTTTTTCTTTTTCCTCTGGTGCATTTCTACTCAGAAAACTCATACACCATCTTGTCATTTTTTTGTGTGATCTTGGACTGAATGGAGAATCTCAGAAGTGTTACCCTTTGGTCACATAGAGTATTGCTTTATATGGCATTCTCTTAAATCTTAACTGGAGTGTTTATGAAGGAAGCTAGGTCTACTAAAACAACAAAAAAGGGCTTTGGGGGCTAAAGTGAGAGAAGTGGCCTAATTGAACAAAGAGAAATCAGAGCTTTGTGATTCTTATTTTGCTTCTGGTTTCTCTGCCAAGGAGAATAAATCTTAGAATAAAAACGACAGAACAAAAATGACTAATCAAGAATTGATCCTCAAGATAAGAAAGGAGATAGTAAAGAAGCACTGAGGTGCTCTTGATAAATTCATGTCACCAAACCCAGATGAATTACATCCTTGGGAACAGAAAGAACCTAGTGAATCACTATCTATGACAATGAAAAGATCATGGAAAATTAGAGAGGTACCGCAAGAGTGGAGAGGGACAAAAGTCCTGATTTAAAGAAAAAAGAAACAGGAAGAGAATAGTTAATCAGCTTGACTTGTAATACTGAGAAAATTCCAGAATGGATCATTCAAGAAATTATTATCAATCATCCAGAAAAAGAACCAGCAAATAACAAATAGGTTATCTATAGGTTACTCAGATTTTTCCAGAGGGCATAATAATGTTTCTGATAATAACCTCATTGAAGCTTAGAAAAACATGGATCAGGTAAGAATGCAATTAGTTAGACTCAGAATTGGTTGGGTGACTGGACTCAGAGTCATTGTTAATTGTTCAACCTTGAAATGGGGAGAGGTCTTCAATGAAGTACTTCAGGGATCTGCTTTTGGCTCTCTGCTGTTTAATATGTTTATCATTTACTTAGATAAATGCATAGATGGCATATTTACCAAATATGCAATTGACACAAGTTCTGGGAAAGAGGGTAGCTAGATGACACATTGGATAGAGCGCTGGACCAAGAGTTAGAAAGTCCCAAGTTTAAATCTGGCATTATATACTTACTACCTATGTAAAACTAGGAAAGTCACTCAACCTCTCTTTGCCTCAGTTTCCTCAACTGAAAATAGGGATAATGATGGCACCTACCTCCAAGGGATTTTGTGAAGATCAAATGAGATAATATCTGCAAAGTGCTTAACACAGTGCCATAATAGGCACCAGTTAATGTTAGTCATTATTATTAATTATTATTACTAACACATTGGATGACAGAATGAGGATTTGAAAGGATCAACAGGCAAGAGCATTTGGGCTGCATTTAGTAAGATAAAATTCAATTGGGATAAATTTAAAATCTTTCACTTAAGTAAAAAAAAATCCACCTGGCCAATATAAAATGGGGTAGGTATGGTTAGAAAACAATTATTCTAGAAAATATCAAGTGATTTTAGTGGATTGCAAGCTCAATATGGGTGAGCAATATAATGTGGAAGCCAAAAATATTGTCTTCGGCTGCATTAATAGAGGCGTAATTTTCAAGAACAGAGAGGGCATAGTCCTGCTCTACTCTGTTCCCATCAGCATCCGTCGTGAATATTGTGTTCAATTCTGGACATCACAGTTTAAGAAGGATATTGATATTGATAATCTGGAAAATGTCCAGGGCAGGGCCACCAAAATGATGAATGCCCTGAGACCATGTCATACAAAGGTCAGTAGAAGGAAATGGGAACACTTAGCTTGGAGGGAAAAAGTATTGGGGAGAAGGGCACAAAACTAAGATATTTGGGACATGATGTCTGTCCTCAAGTATCTGATGTGCTGTCATATGCAGGAAGGAAATACATATATACAAAGATGCATGCACATACCCCTCAGTCTAAAAACACTATTCAATGAGAAATTTTCAAGTAAAATATAAGAAAAAGAGAATGTTGTTACTCTCAATGTTTTGAAATGTATGTTAGCCATAAAATGCTTTCCATCTCCTTACATACTATGCAAATTCAATTACAATAATCTTAACCAAAAACTACACAATTTTAAAATAATATGTCATGTATTATAATATATTTATGCTAGAACTTGTTTCAAGAAACTACCGTACTCAGGACTGAAAAAAAAGATAGATTATAATAAAATATGAATGTCACTCAAACCAATTGGATTTTGAATTACACCCCCAAGGAGTTGGTATACACAAAAGTTTGTTTATTTGGTAAGGTAATCTAATGACAGAAAGACTAGCCTAACTTTATTTCCTCCATTTCCTCAATTTCTGTTTTACCTTGAAAACCTTGTGAAATGTTTATATATTAGGGCAGCTAGGTGGTGCAGTGAGAGCAGGCCCAGAGTCAGGAGGGCCTGAGTTCCCTCCTGAGGTTATGGGCCTCAGGCACTTAACACCCACACACACACACACACAAAATAGCCATGTAACTTTGGGCAAGTTACTTAACCCCAATTGCCGTACAAAAAAGCAAAAAAAAAAAAAGTGTATATATTATGTTGATGTAACCAAGTTTTAGGATGGTAAAGATTTTTTAGCATTGGATTTTTAAAGTTACCACAGGAAATTCTAATACAAAAGGAATTAATTTGTCATTATTTGCTGTTTTTATTCCCTAGCAAAGTAGAAAAAACAAACTTTTTCTCATATGCCCTTAAAATATGTTAACCCCAAATGGGGTGAAGAAGAGTTGGACATTATTGAACAATAACAATAACCAAAAAAATGTGTATGTGTGTTTCAAATATATATGGATGGAAGCCATTCCTCAATAGGGAAATGGTCAAAGGACATGAACAGATCTCAGGAAGAAAGTCAAATTGTTGTGGAACCCCAAAATGCAAGAGCATAGGGCATGAGCCTGCATAAAAAAATTTCAACCACTAGAGCTTTCTTTCAGTCTAAGTAGCAAGTTTATTTTAACACCAATAGAAGGGTGCCAGACTGCTAGTGAGTCTGTAGTATTTGTGAATCCAATATAAGTGGGCCAGATATTAGGAACCTGAGTATTTGATGAGGGTAATTCATATTAGTACATTTATATGGAAAGGCTGTGAGAAAATCTAAATGGGTTCAAGGAGTGGAAAGTAGCCTGAAGTGATCTGGAGGTACAGAGAAAGGGGCCAGGATGGGATTAAGCAGTGTCAAATAGACAATTAAGCAATTTAGGTGGGCTGGGGTGGATCAGATGCCTTGGATGAGGGACCAGTGATCTGAACTACTAAAACGTATGGGAAAATTCAGAGACTGGGTTGCTTTCAAAAACATTGTCTTTTCCTTTTAGGGGTTCAGATCTCACCCCCATTAAAACCATCAACACCTATATGGAAAAATCATACAAATTACTAATAACAAATTTTAAGTGTTCAAAACAATTTTGAGATTTTACCTCATATTAATTAGATTGGCAAAGTTGAGAAAAAGGGAGAATGGTAATTGTTGGAGGGTCTATAAGAAAACAGGAGCACTGGTCCCTTGTTGGTAGATGTTTGCATCAATTCTACAGAATAATGTGGAACTATTTCTAAAAAGTCACTGAACAATGCATGTCCTCTGATCCAGTAATACTCATGCTACATCTATACTCTAAGAGTAAGAAAAAAAAATGCTTCTATGAACTTTCATTAAAGCAAAGAATTTCAAAGGGAATGCCAATGAACTGAGGAATAGCTGATCAAATTATGCTTGTGAATGTAATGCACAATGAATGTAATATTGTTGTGCCATAAGAAATGACAATACAGACAATCTCAATGGTCAGTCCTGTGACCAGCATAAACTAATGTAGGGTTAAGTAAGCAAAACCAAAACAATTTATATAACAACACTATAAAGAAAAAAGAAAATTTAAAAGACTTAAGTACTCTGATGATCAAAATGACCAGCCCAAAACTTTAAAAAGACTAATTAAGCATTTTATCCATCTCTGGACTGAGATGAACACAAGGTACAGAATGTGCACGTGTGTGTGTGTGTGTGTGTGTGTGTGTGAGAGAGAGAGAGAGAGAGAGAGACAGAGACAGAGACAGAGAGAGAGACAGAGAGAGAGAGAGAGAGAGACAGAGACAGAGACAGAGAGAGAGAGAGAGAGAGAGAGAGAGAGAGAGAGAGAGAGAGAGAGAGAGAGAGAGAGAGAGAGAGAGAGAGAGAGAGAGAGAGAGAGAGAGAAGGTATCTATTAATATGGTCAATGTGCAGTATTTTCCTGGGGAAAGGGAGAGAACAAAGTAGCAGTAATACTGTGGGGAGGCTGGGGGCTGCAGATGGGAATTGAAAAGAAAGAAAAGAGAGTCATTGAAATATTAAAAAACACCAAAGTACTAACATTGACAAGGAAAAAGTCAGGGAGGACTGATTTGAAAATAACATGCTTAAGTTGTTACATACATTTAAAAAAGCAAATGTTCTTAATAGACATTCAAAGTTTTCTGGGGTTTTTTGAATATGGAATGTTTTTCCTTTTGGATGATGTACATTTAGCTAATGATTTTAAAAGTGTTTTTATTAAGCAATAAAAAAGAAAACATATTAACTCCAATTTGGATGAAAAATAATCAATGAAGCTTGGACCTCTCTCTCATTTGTTTGAGACAACTAATCGACTAGGTCCATGGAATTCTTTACACGCTGTTTAAGGCTCCTGTTATTGGGAGAGAACAAGAAGAACATTCAAAAGATCATTATGATGAGGTATGGGCTCTGGAAGCCCCCTCGAGCTCTCCTTTAGTCCTTGAGGTACAGGTTCTGGGAACCTCTTTTGGACTCTTCATCAAATCTTCTCATTAGATGAGGCAGGTCTGTTACTAGACTTCCCACCCTTGACCTGGCCTAGCCCACCATTGTTTGTGGTCTCCAGGTCACTTCCCACTCTTAATCACTCATTGACCTCATTAACTCCTCCTGAAGAGCCTCCCCAAACTCCTCCTCTAGATCACCCTAGATTCCTCCCACAACCTTCTGTATATAAGACCCCATCTCATGCCATGTGGTGTGAGTGCCATAGAATGACCTAGCACAGATTTACTCTGTGTCTAATGCAAGTGAACTTTTAATAAATTTTACCTTTCTTTGGCTAAGAAGACTAGAGTCGAATTCATTCGGCAGGACCCAAGTGTTGGTATTTTGGGGTCTCCAGAACAACCTTAACCCTCTTAGTGGGTACCCTCTTCATTTATATTTGCTCAACAAAATGGGTTATTTTCTATTCTAAAACCACAACATTGCAAAAACTTTTTTGTGGGGAGGGGGGATACAACACATAAATTTAGTTCCCAGACCTGTCAAAAATCTCAGTGTCTATACAGTTATGAGATATATCACTGAAAATTCAATTTCTGAATTTATAATTGGACTTTCTCTGGGAAACAAAAGGGCAATCAATCAGGGATGATCCCAGGAATTTCATTCATCAAGAAATCTCCAAAATGGAAAGCAAAACCAAGTGATAAGGTATGGGCTCTGAGAGCCCCTTCTGGCTCTCCTTGAGTCTTTGAGGTATAGGCTCTGGGAAACCCCCCTTGAACTCTGATTAAATCATCTCATTTGATGAGGCATTTGCATGAAGCAATAAGCCTTACAAAGTGGCTGAGCCCAAGCCTCTGTTCTAGACTTCCCACCCTTGAGCTTATCAAAGTGTGTATCCACCCTAGAACTGGCCTAGCCCACCATTGTCTGTAATCTCCAGATGGCCTCCCATCCTTAATCACTCATTGACCTCATTAACTCCTCCTAAGACCCTCCCCAAACTCCTCCTCTAGAACATCCTTAAATTCCTCCCACAACCTTCTGTATATAACACCCCATCCTGTCTTCATGTTTGTGAGAGCGAAGTAGAATGACCTAGCACAGGTTTACTCTGTGTCCAATACAAGGGAACTTTTAATAAACTTTACTTTTCTTTGGCTGAGAAGACGAGTCAAATTCATTCGGCAGGACTAGGCATGTTGGTATTTTGGGGTCTCCAGAGCAACCCTAACCCTCTTTTGGGTTCCCAAATGTTTGAATGAGGTAAATTGTGTTCCCAATTGTTTCCAATGTTTTGTGTTCCCAGATGTTCCCAATGTATTGGACAGAGAATAAGCCTGTGCTAGGTCATTCTATGATGCTCTCACTATTCTATGGCATTGTCACAAACATGAAGACAGGCTGGGGTCTTAATATACACAAGGTTGTGGGAGGAATCTAAGGGTGGTCTAGAGGAAGAGTTTGGGGAGGGTCTTCAGGAGGAGTTAATGAGGTCAATGAGTGATTAAGGATGGGAGGCCATCTGGAGATTACAGAGGATGGTGGGCTAGGCCAGTTCTAGGGTGGATCCACACTTTGATCAGCTCCAGGGTGGGAAGTCTAATAACCAAGGCCACTATGTAAGGCTTATTGTCTCATGCAAATGCCTCATCAAATGAGACAATCAGGTTTCAAGGCAAGTTTCCCAGAGCCTATACCTCAGATTCAAGGAGAGCCAGAGTGGGCTCCCAGAGCCCATACCTCATCATTAGGTGTATTTTTTTTTAATTTAACTTTATGATTATATGATAGTACATTGCAAACCTTAAAGTGCTATAAGAATGCTAGTTATTATTATTTGTAAAAATAATAATTAGGTACAATGAAGAATACTAAAGGACATTAGAATGAAACTGTAATAAAATAATTATTAATGATAACACTAGCATTCATATAGCACTTTAAGGTTTGTAATGCACTTTGCAAATATTAGCTCATTTAATCTTCACAACTTTGTAATGTGGATGTTATTTATAGCTCTATTTTTCAGACTATGAAATTGAAGCAGAAAAAGATTAAGCCATGTGCCCAGGGTCACACAGCTAGTAAATGCCTGAAGCAAGATTAAAACTCAAGTCTTCCTAAATCCCAGTAGTGCATTTTGCTCTTTCTTTTACAGAATGTTTGCCTCAGTTCCTCATCTATAAAAGGAGCTGGAGAAGTAAATAGCAAACCACTTCAGTATCTTTGCCAAGAAAATTCCAAATAGGGTCATGAAGGGTCAGACACAGTTGAAATAACTGAATAACAGAAGCAAAACCCTGTCCAGAATGTAGTGTGAGCATGCTGGCTAAGTACTGTTGGACTTTAAGAAGAAATACTGGGAAAAAGGAATAATTTTAGCAGAAAAATTATAAGTTCTATTTTGGATATGTTGGATAACAGAGGCCTATGGGGTATCAATGTTCAAGATTTCCAAAAGGCATTTGGTAATGAGTAGACTGTCCCTCAGGAAAGAGACTGGTGCTAAATGTATAGATCTGGAGGTCATTTTCATAGATATAATAATTGAAGATAAATTTCCCAAGTGAGACTGCATTTAATGAAAAGAAAACAAGATAGAGACTTGGTGGACACTTTATTCTCCTCACAGCACTCTACAGTCTAGTGACACTGGCCTTCTTACTATTACTTGCACACGGCAATCTGTCTCCTGTCACAGAGCCATCAGTCACTCAACAAGCATTTATTAAGATCTTATTATGTGCTAGGCATTCTGCAAAATGCTGAGGTTACAAAGAAAGGGGAGGGAAAAGTCTGATCTGCAGGAGTTCACATTCTAATGAGGGGGACAAAATGTGAAAAATGGTGTTGACAAGTTATATATAGTTTAAATGGAATGTCACCTTAGAGGGGAGGCACTAGCAGTTGAGGGTAGGAAGGACTGGGAATTTACTTCCTGTGTGAAACAGAATTTAAGCTGAGTCTTAAAGGAAGCTGGAAGGTAGAAGGGAGGTGAGAAAAGACTCCTCACATGAGGGATAGTCAAAGCAAATGCAGTTAATCCATGGAACATTGTCAATGTCAAGAAAGCCAACATTACAGTTTGCAGAGGAGGAGGGTAATGGGGAGGAGGAATAAATATAAAAAGACATGGAAATCTAGGAAGTTGTAAATCTAATCTGTAAAGGTCCTCCGAGACCACCTATTGGAAGCCATACTTACTTGGGAATCTTTTCTAGAATATAACTAACAAAGGGTCATTCAACTTGTCCTTGAAGGGAACCATTTTCTTCTACCTGTTTTTCCACATTGGGATAGCTCTAATTAGTAAGACGTTTTTCATTATATCCAATATTCCCCTTCACACCTTCTGAGCACTAATTCTAATTCTGAGTTCTTGGACTAAACAAATTGAATCCCACTTCCTCATAAAAGATTTTCAAATACTCAAAGATAGCTATCACAATTGTCTTAAATATTCCCTTCTTCAGACTAATCATTCCCACTTCAAATAATCCTCATAAAATTAGAGGACCTAGATGCTATTAGGTTGGGGTAGATCAAATACAATGTTGAATCCAGGGAGTTTTAAAAATATACAGAAATTTATGAGGGAAGAGGTTTCAAAGCCAGGTTGGGGGTGGAAGGGAGAAGAATGTACAGAGACACACGGGGGAAAAAAATGCAACAATATGAAAAGGCCAGCTGAATTTTGAATCCTCACAATTTACCTCATTCAAAGAATGTCAGCACTTAAAAAGTACCTATTGTGGGCCAGGCACTGTGCTAAGTACTAGGGATATGAAAAAAGGTAAAAGACAGTCCCTGCCAGCAAGAAACTCACAGTCTAATGGCCATGACAACATGTTCAATATTCCTTTGCTATCCTCAGAATGACCTAGATCAGTTAAAGGGAATGTAGCCATGATGCTGGACATTCATAACTTTTCATGAACCTATTTATTGCACCATAGATATAACTCTTTAATGGCCTCTGATAATCATAAACATCAGGTTGGACCCAAAACAAGGCATTGTTTGTTCAGCAAAGGTCCTTACCTCTGTGATAGACAAAGGAAACCCAGCACAGAGTCCAAGTTAAAGAGGGATTTTCTGGGAATGTATCAAAGATGCTCCTGTTTGTGGATGACATTGCGAGGACTGCCTCTAGTACACAATCATCATGAAGCCTCCTAGGAGAGATCTAGAATTACTCAAGGAATTTGACCTGACCATCTATCTACACAGGATAGCCAAAGCAGACGAAAAGTATCTATTGCTCAAACTACAACATGGATTTGTATGGATATCTGACAGTTTGTCCATCAGTATGCATTTCTGGGACAGATAGTACAAACGGATAAATGAGATAGGCCTGGAATTGAAAAGAATAGACTAGAATGCATTCAGGAAATTGCAAAGTCCCTTTAAACAAAGCTCCATCTTTTTAATATCAACAGATCGCTAGACTTAGAATGCAACAGTCTCTGAAGAATTGTAAATTAATATCATAAAGAGGGCTATAGAGAGATACATTTGAATATGAGTAAGTTGTAATATGTGACCAATGTAGAACGCTGAAAAACAGGAACAACACACGTCATCAAGGTAATATTGTTGTTGTTATGATTTTTGTTGTTGTATGCGTCCTTCATTTTCGAAGAGGACCATGGCATCAAGGAAATGATGATATGACTTGCAGTTGACTTTGACTTGAGTGAGGGAGGGCTATGCAAGGTCACCAACCTCACTTTCTCTTTGAGAGCCATCTGGGTCCAGTAGCAAGATATTCATCAGGATTCCTGGAGATGACCCAAGATCCAGTGGGAGACCCCAGCACTTTTAGCTCTTTTCACATACTCACTTAGAGTGAGGTAAAGCCCTTTCAATGAATAGCCCTCTTTCAAGAAGTGAGTCAAGGGATGGCCCCTTTAATTAGAAAAAAAAAAAAGAAAAAAAGTCAAGCTGGGAGGGGAAGACCCTCAGTGCCGCTGCTCCAAAGAGAAACAGTTACCAATAACATTTACTCCAAGCCAGGAGGGCCCAAAATACAGCCTTTTAAGTGAAGCTTGAGCAGGGACCTATTGTGGTCCAATCTTTCGAGTGGAGAAGAATGGAGAAGAAAGTGAGACTGGTGACCTTGCACAGCCCTCCCTCAGTCAAATCAAAGTCAACTGCAAGTCATGTCATCATTTCCTTGATGCCATGGTCCTTTTCGAAAACAAAGGACAAACACAAACTGTCAAGGTAATATAGGATAGGAAGGGAAGGTGGGTTGTTGCTGTTCACACGGTTAGGGTTAGAGATTATAGGTGGACAGCCAGAGTGTTCCAGTGGTACCTTTGTGTCAACAGAAACAGAAGGCCTCCAAATGTTATCTGCTGTCTGTGGGGTGAATTCATGGGAGGGTAGGACAAGAGGTGCACAGGCTGGGCAGGCATCAATGAATTTAAATTTGCACCACTGGAGAGAACTTTCAGATCTATGAGATCATATTTGCATATTTGTATGTTTTTAATATGTACTCTGAATTTAGATAAATGATAATCCTCTTGTACTGCCTAGAAATATTCTGTAAATAAGCTGATGGATTAAATTGGTATAAGGTAAAGAAATCATAAACACTTTCATATCAATACAAAATTATAACAAAAATAAGTAAAGAAAGATATATTCACACTGAAACATTTTGTAGTATTTTAAAACAAGTAGGTCATATTATTCTTTCCAATATTACAGTAAACAAATTTATTTGGGGTAAAAAAAAACCCTTTTTTTTTAAGTTCAAGTAATGAACTCCAAGAGAAAACACTCCTAATTTGTCAAAGATATGTATATGGCTATTGTGGTAAAGAAATTTCTAAGTTTAATGTTTTAGTCCTCCCTCCAAAAGATGTTATATTACTTTTATTAACAATTTCTAATGGTTTATTTAGGAGTTGGGTTGCTGTTTTGTTCTTGTTGTTGTCACTTTGATGCCAAAGGAATAAGAATGATGAGGGAAAATATTCAACTTAGAGTCAGAAAACGTGTTCTAAATCTATTACTTAATAGTTACGCGACCCTGAAGAAATTCTCAACCTCAACTTTTTCATCTATGGAATGGGGATAATAATGATACTACAAACCTCATAGACTAAGGATCTGAGGAATGATGTAATGTAAGGTGTTTCATGGTTGTAAATGGATATAAAATATGAGTTACTATTATGATTATTTGTTATATCTTCTAAGATATTTTTAATTTTTTAATTTAAAATGTATTCCTTTTTGAATGGGAATAATGTTTCTTGGACTATGTGATCAGGAAAATAATTTTTTTTTAATTCATTTGACATTTCCTAGAGAGCATGTTAATTTTGGAAGAGAAATGTGTGATAAAATGTTGGTCCTAGTTGAAGAATGGCATAATTTTAAAATCTTTTTGATATAATTCTACTAATATTATGTAAAAACTGGGAAAAGGCTAACTAGGTCAAACTAAAAGGTTAAATAAGCTTACATACAATAATGATGAATGAATAAATCAAACATAGTATTTCCTACAAAAAAAGTTTGTAGCCGGAGACAAAAAGGGATCACCTTGATTCAAATCTGGTGATTTTTTTTTCCATATTAAAATGACTAATTTGATACCTGTTTTTATTTTTTTTGCCACCCTATTATACTCACCACTGGTAAAACAAACAGGACATTTTAGCTTTAATCTTCTTACTACATAACCCAAATAACTTCAGTCATGTTTGCATTAATGCTGCATTAATCATGTTGTTGCGTATTAATGAGTTTTCAGGCTATGCTAATTACTGTCATAGATTCTGCAGCAGCCCATTAAATATACAAATTACAGAATTAAAGAGCCAGAGCTCTTCATGATTAATCTCTAAATGGAGAAAAACTAATGATGTCTGTACAAAGTTTCTCTCTACTTTTGGCTGAGTGAGCCCAGTGAACAATCAATTAGCCTATTTGAAAAATAAGAAGATCTTTCATATCAACTGATTATATACATTTTTCCTATTGACAACAGACATATTTGTGTTTGCCACAATATGGGGTTTCATTTTTTAAAAAATTGTTGCTAGGCTTACCTTCATACACCCCTGAAATTCTCCTGTAACTTCTTGGTACAGAGCATATTTTGATATTAGGAAGGTCCATCTTGGACTCTATCCAAGAGGGCTTTACTACTGAAGTACCAAAAGGACCTCCTTATTAAATAGCTACATTTATCAGGTGTTCCCATAATATGTACCCTAAGGAGAGCATTAAGAAGGCTGTATATGGAACAGTGAAAAGAGCATTAGGCTAGGAAATGTGGATTTGGAGTCTCATATTTGTCACAAAATATCAGCATAACTTTAGGCAAGTCAATTTGACTCCTTGGGTCTCATTTTCCATATTGTTAAAATACAAAGGTTGGACTAAATGACCACCAAGGCCTCTTCGAGTTCTAGTGATCTGTGAATCCAGAATATATTTTTAATTTATTGTTAATCTAAAGGAAGAAACCTGGTACTATATGACTAGACTGTAGTAAATCTCTTTTCATCAAGGTCAAGGGTGTTATTATACTCATTTATAATAATCTTTGATATAAAAAGCAAGACACTTAGGTTCATTTCATAGAATCAAATCATTTAACATTGATTGAAGAAGAATCTATTCCCTGGGAAGGGCTACTCCCAATGTAGTCCAATGTAAACACAGTCAATCAAAATCTTATCTCATTTTCACTTAAAGAAGAACCATGAAGATAAATTAACTTTTAAAAAATTTCAACTTACTGATTATTGGTGTATATTAGTCAGTCAAGAGACTTTAGCCATGACATTTGTTTATATAAAGGTACAAAATATAGAACCATGGAGAGTGAGAGATGAAAAGCATCTTACCTATCCTTTAGTCTGACTTCTTCATGTTATAGGGTATAGTAATACAGGCCTGGAGATGTTAAATGATTTGACTAATAACACATCTTTATTTCAAGTATTTCTTTAAATAGTTTAATGCCTAGCCTCCAAATAACTATTATTTTCATATAATATTTTACATAGGAATATGTTTATATGGTTTTTCATATGTTTCTGGTATATATATATATATTCTTTCCCACTGGAAGTTCTTGTGTAGTAAAGACAATAGCCTTGTCTTCTACATTTTCTGAGTCTTCAAATAACATTTATCATGATTTTCTGTACACAATAATTACTCAAATCAATATTCTGGATAACCTGGGTTTAGAGCACTGGGTTTAGAGTCAGAAAACCTGATTTTTAGATTTCATACTATCAGTTGTACCTATGAATTGGCCCTGGTAAAATCACCTTAATTTTTCAGTTTATTTATCTATTACATTATTTGGTTCACAAGATTAGAGTGACAAATGAAATGTGTGTGAAGGTGATCTGTAAAACATAAGGAACTATTTTTTTTTATTTGAATGAAACTGATCAATGAAGTTAGGGGCCATTGATTGGGAAATGGATGAACAAATTGAGGTTTATTAATATAATGGAATGTTTACTTTACCATAGGAAATTACAGACATGAGGAATTCAGAGAGACATGGATTTGCTCATCTGAACTGATACATAGAAAAGACCACATAACCAGGAAAACAATATCTATTGACCATAATAATGTAAATAAAATGAAGGCTATAAGAAAACTGAATTCCGAACAATTGAAATATCCAATGTTGGCCCTGGAGAAGAGATAAAAAATGAATGTTCTTTTCAGCTGAGAGATGGGGGACAGAGGTAAGGGCAGGGCTAGAAAATTGAAATGTTGCATATACATTGTCAGGTGTAGTCATTGCGTCAATTTGTTTTTCATTGTTAAGAGAAAGTTTTTGAGAGGTGAGGGAGGGATATCTGGAAAAGAATATTGTATACAAACAAAAGGCATAAAAACAATCCTTATTTTTTTAAAAAAAATTGTTTTCTACAAGCATTCATTATCTTTTCCACTGCCCCCTTAATTGTTAAAAAACAAACAAATCCTCATAACATATATAGTGCAGCAAAACAAATCCCCACATTGTTTCCAAAAATATGCCTCATTCCAGTTTGTAAGTCTGTCTCCTTTCTGATAGGGGGTGGGAGCTGTGCTCCCTCTTCAGTCCCCTGGATTTATGGTTTATCATTCATTACATTAATCAGAGTTCCCAAGCTTTGCAAGGTAGCTTTTCTTTATAATGTTGTTGTCATTGTGTAAACTGCTCTGGTTCTGCTCACTT
Source organism: Petaurus breviceps papuanus (assembly GCF_028583685.1). Lineage (NCBI taxonomy): Eukaryota > Metazoa > Chordata > Mammalia > Diprotodontia > Petauridae > Petaurus > Petaurus breviceps. The sequence goes on along the minus strand of NW_027187317.1, from coordinate 7,194,388 downwards.
CACACTAAATTGTTCATACAGATCTTCCCAGTTTTCTCTGAAACTATTTCAGCAATTCTTATATCACCATATTCATAGACCACAGTTTGTTTAGCCATTCCCCAAGAGGTAGGCACTCCCGTAGTTTGCAATGATAAAATTTATTTTTAAAAATATATTACATTATTAATCATGGAAAAGGTCAGGAATCAAACACAGAAATCCGATATCAGACAAAAAGCTAATGGCTATGCTTTGTAAGTGGGCTAAATATAAGTCAAAAATCAAAGAAAGATTTCTTCTCCTATAAGGGCAACACTTCTACAGAGCAGAATCTGGACATTTTTTTTTTTTTACTGAAAAGCAGGACAATGACCCTCTAACCCTATACTCTTCACTAGCGTTAATGACTTCACAGCTATGAACCAGGCTTGACTAAGTTCAGTGGAGACATTGTCTATAAAGAAGGCCTTCCCAATATTCTAGATTTTCTTTGGCCACACAAAGGTAAGCATCAATCAGCCATGCAAAGAGCGCCTTTTGGGCTAAGTTGCTGATGTTCTGGGTGGTAATTTAAATAGAAACCTTTTGTCTTTTTAGCAGCAATTGTATAAACACAATGTTGCCCAGGCAGAAAGTAATTAAACTGATAGAGGAAAGAAACATGACTTGAACTGGATAAAATACAAATACATCAAAATTAAAGTCAGTGTAATGAGCTGAAACACTGCAAATTTAGACAACAGTACATTAGCCAAAGTAGAGAAAACCCCATCATGCTGCATCAAAGCAGACAGAAAACACAATAAGTTGGAAATCCTGCAGCAAGCAAGGAAGTTTATTGATTAGATACTGTGTATACTGAACAAGAGAATCACCAAAAAAAGAGGGGATGGGAAAAGCTAATGAATGGCTAGAGAAATACAATAGGCCAAAGTAGAAATATAACAAGAAGAAAGGGGGGAAAAGTCCAAATAGAAATATAAGACAAAGCAAAAACTCAGCTATATGTGTATATATAATCACATCAGAAACTCAGCAAGAAATGCAAGTCATGGCAGAAATATAAGATCAAGATAAGAACATACTCAGGCTAACACAAAAAGTTTGAAAGAACAACAAACTCAGCAACAAATGTGCCTAATTCTAATGATTCAAACAAGGGTGGCAGCAATTCAAAGTACAAAATATACTGCATTCCATGCAGTCACTTTCACACTATTTCCCCTAATTATTGCAGACACCAGTAACCTTCTTTCGAAGAAGTACACAAAAAACACATTTGACTAGGAGTTTCTATTGTAAAGGAAGGGTGTTTTTATGTCTCAACTCCAAGGCCAAGTACAGTTAACACTTACTTATATGGCATCCTCTAGGAATAAGGATTTCCACATAAGTGAAGTTTCTAAATAACTGAGGCTTATTCCTTTTAAGCTCCAAAACTTATAAATTACCATTTGTGATGGAATTCTATCAAAAACATAGTTCATATTTCCTTGTCTTCTTAAGTATCAGCTTTCCTTTTCTAAAAGAGACATATGTTGGGAAGAAAGAATACTGACTTGGGTCAGAAGACATGGACTAAGATCTTGCTGCTTATTCATGTTTAACCTTGAACAATTTAATTCTTCTCTTAGTATCTCAGTTTCCCTCATCTATAAAATGAGAGGATTAGGTTAGATGATCTCTGATATCCCTTCTAAACTTTCAGTCTTGTCTTAGGTTTATCATTATGAACCTCAATTCATGAAGCATCTTGCAATTTTATTTTTTTGCAGGGGAGGAATGCAGGGCAATTGGGCTTAAGTGACTTCCCCAAGGTCACACAGCTAGTAAGTGGTAAGTGTCTGAGGCTGAATTTGAACTCGGGTCCTCCTGACTCCAGGGCTGGTGCTCTATTCACTGTGCCACCTAGCTGCCCCAAACATCTTGCAGTTTAACAGCATACTTAGGGGCTACTGAAGTATGCTTACCTCAAATTACGATACTCTGGCCTTTTAAATTTGAGTTTCTTATTGATTCACTGTTTACTTCTTCCACATCAGGTTAGTACTTCTCACTACCACCTTCCTTAGCTACCAGTATGCTTGTCTCAAGCAGGTCCACCTCCCCCATCTCATTTCCCACCTAATCTTTAATGACCTATAAAATCAGAAAATTAAGCTCATTAGAATTGTTTGTAAAGTAAAAGTCAACAGGATTTGAGAGTTCCTCTCATCGGTAAAAAGGAAAGGATTTTTTGGCATTTATTTTGGCTGCTTGGGGTTCTTTTTAGCTTCCTCCTAGTTTCTCGGGTATATTCTAGAGATGTTTGCCAGATAAGTAGTCTCTGTAAAAGTTGGGTGATACTGTATTAGGTATCGTATTGCCTCATGTTTACAAACTCCATAAAAACTTTACAGTTTCTCCATGTATCAATATAAAGTCAAAATTTAGTCCAAAATTCAATGAAATGTGAGTGTAAGAGAAGGGGAGTAGTGACAGATTAAGGGATGGGAAGGGAGGAAGAAAAAGGGGGGACAGAGAAGGGAGGAGAGGAGAGGGGAGGAGGAAGTGAGAGGGAAGGGGAGAGAAAGGGACAGAGAGGGACAAAGGGACAGGGGGGGGAGAGAGAGAGAGAGAGACAGAGAGAGACAGAGAGAGAGACAGACAGAGAGACAGAGAGACAGAGAGAGACAGAGAGAGAGAGACAGAGAGAGACAGAGAGAGAGACAGAGAGACAGAGAGAGAGAGACAGAGAGACAGAGAGAGAGAGACAGAGAGACAGAGACAGAGAGAGACAGAGACAGAGAGAGACAGAGAGAGACAGAGACAGAGAGAGAGAGATCATTTTGACTGGATTTTGAGTTAGAAGACCTAGTCCTTGTGGCCTTTGACAGACCATTTAACTTTCCTCATGTATATTACAAGTTGTTCAAAGAAGATGATTTCTAAAATGCCTTCCTGATCTAACATTCTATAATTCGACAATGCCTGGCAACTAATTTGATTGGATGTTAGGTATCAGATTATAGACATCACCCAAAAGTCATGAAGATCCTTTCCTTTATCATAGGACATAACATATGCAGGCAGAAAATAAGCTTAAATACTGGAAAGGAAGATTTTATCATGATAAGACTGAAAACTTCAGAAATCTTTCTTTTTCCTGAGCTTTATGGAGGACAACCTAGGCTTTTAGGTAAAAAGATCTAAGTTCAACTGCTACCTCTTAAGTATACCACTGTTATAGCATCACCCCCCTGATGTCACCATTCTCTTCTAGAAGGAAGGGCAAATAGAAAGCAAGCACGTGCAATCATAGACAAGTCATTTACTAGTTCAATGTCTCAAGAAATTCTCCTAAGGCTATAAATTATAATCAGGTTGTCAATCTTCAAAGCTGGACTACACCAATGAAATCACAGGTCTGCATTTAAAAAAAAGTTTTAGCCACTTTTAAAAGCTGTTTCTTTGAGGATAAATATCAATACTATGCCAGTTTGGAAACTTAACTTCCCTACAGAAAAGAATATCCTCTCAGATGTTAAATGTTTTTGATCCTAAGTTTTGTTTTTGTTTTTTTTATCTAGAACTGTCAGGAAATTTAAACAAACTAACAAAATATAATTTGGCCATAATAACAACCTAGATTTATATAGTTCTTTTATAGTTTGCAAAGCATTTTACAATGGGTTCCAAAAGTCTTTTTTTTTTTAAGCAATCAGGGTTAAGTAACTTGCTCAAGGTTACACGGCCAATTATTTCTGGGTGTGGTGCTAAGTATCTGAGCCCGGATTTGATCCCCAGGTCATCCCGACACTGGGACCAGTGCTCTTACTCACTGAGCCACCTGGCCACCCCTCAAAAGTCTTTAATAGCTTAAACTGCCCAAAGACTTTTGAGACACTGTATCATCTCGTTGAGCTTTTTAAACCCTTTTAAGTAGACCCTGCAAGTATTATTATCCCTACTTTACAGAGGGGGAATCTGAGTTCCAGAGCAATTAAGTGACCTATCCATATTCAAAGCTTCATAAAATTCACAGATGAACTCTGCTCTTCCTTACTCCTCCTCTGGCAATCTATGCACCCTTCCATAATGATACTCCAGAACAGACACAACTCTTTACAGGAGCAGTGAGTTTCATGAGCTTATGAAAGAAGAGTTTGTAACTAGACTTTCATTGTAGTCGGTCTTTCTCTTATTTCTGTCCTCATAGACCAGGGACATAGGGACAGTGTCTGTAATGTAAATGGTAAAAGGAACTGTTTTGGGTGAATCACTCTATTAAAACTCATTGGCACCCTCTCTTCAACTTACAATCTTAAAGACTTACCTTCGGGCCAGCTAGGTGATGCAGTAAATAGAGCACTGGCCCTGGAGTCAGGAGAACCTGAATTCAAATCCGGCCTCAGACACTTAACATACACACAAAAAAAAACTAGCCATGTGACCTTGGGCAAGTCACTTAACCCCAATTGCCCTCCCAAAAAAAAGTAAAAAAAAAAGTTACCTTCAGCATGTAGTGATGAAATGACTTGATAAGAGTCATGTAATCACTATGTGCCAGAAGCAGGGCTAGAACCCAAGTGAGTTTTCCTGGTTCTGAAGCTAGTCATGGATAGCTTCTTTTAAAAAGGTTCTGATTGGGTGCTTGGGTGCCTGTGTTTGAACCCCAGCTCCAAAATGACATTTCCCCCTGGCCTCAAAACACTGTCTCAGGTACTTTATCTCCAGCTCAAGGGCAGTATGCCCTAGCAGAATAGTTATTTTTATTTCTGATAGAGCAGCCAGCTGCACCTATAGAATTTAGTCGTTTAAACCAGCTGTGTAGTGGCTGAACTGGCTGAGAGTACTGGGTCATAAAGATATTTACTACCCACTTACCTGTCCTATGTATCCTAGACTTAATTTTATGTATAGTCCTTTAAGTTTATCTTGTCTAACAAGACATTGATGGGGGTAGCCTGGGCATTACTCAGTCAGACCTGATCATTAGTTGACTTAGTGACATTTCAGGTCTAACACCACTTGGACTATTTCCCAGTGAACTCTGGGTAAAAAACCTGCACAGTAGATATTAAAAGTGCATGTTCCTTTAAGAATTGACCACTCCTTAATCACTCCCTAATCTCACCCTCACTCACCTAGTTAACATAGTTGGCACATGTTCCACTATAATGTATCCTATATAAAGTTTAACTGTACCCATTTAAGGTTGAAAGTTCCCTACAAACTCTTGCCCCCTGTGCAGCATAGCAATAAATCTTTTCCACCTTGACTTATCGAATGCTTGAGTTCGTGAATTCATTCCAGGTGACCTTGCCCTGGGAACTCTGGTCTTGGGATCTCTGTAACCCTGTGGGTTTCTCCCTCAACATTTCTGGCCCCTCATCAGTGCTATTTACCTCTCCACTACTAGAGAATACTCCAAATACTGAGGAAACATGGTTAATGACTATTTTGCAGGTTTTAATTCAATCACAGTTAATAAAAGACAGGGATTTGTCTATTTAATAATATTGGTAATTCTGAGAACTCTTCCAAACCTCCTACCTCCCATCATTACATATTTTTAATTAACACAGTGGATTTGTAATGATACACATCTTACAAATCTTGCCACATCAATGGCAGACAGCTCCAGAAAAGTCAAACATCCTAGCTTCAAACATTAGCCTTAAGTACATCTTTTTCCTCCAGAAAGGTGAACAGTAAAGGAAGACTCAAAGTTGAGTTTGAAAGTAAAGGTCACATACTATTGAATCATATGTATATACCCATTGAGATGTTTATTATTGGATCCACTTTGTCTGTCACGGCCAACACTGGCAACATTTTCTCTTCTTTATCAGATTTGTTCCATGAGTAAATTTGCAGCACGATGTTAGTGCTGCTATTTCTGGCCCCTTTTCAGAGACCTTGCTAATTTCCATCTGTGCAGGATGCTACTTTTAAAAATATAACAGAGATGATACTGGAAAATGACTCAAATACTTTAGCTTTCTCACTACCTTAAACTAGATGAACAAGACCAATCAATCAGTGAATGCAGAAATCAATGCCTAGAGTGCATACCAAAAAGGATCAAACTGAATGCTGCTGTGGCAAAACTGTCAATTAAAGCATTCATTTATTAATTTTGCTTTAAAAAATGTTCTTATTTCCTTCCTTAGAGCCATAATGGACCATCAGCATCACAGGAAAATGATCAGAAAAGATCCACCAGCAAGAGGGGCTGTCTATATTCTAAAAAAAAAATGCAAATGCAGAAGTTAGCTTACTTTCAAATTTTTCACAGTCATTAATCCAGAACACACAATTGAGGATGAATAGCTTCTATGATTCTGGAACTCTCAATGGGGACGTAAGACCAATCCAAAAGATAGACAATATGCAAATACTCCCAAATTTGGGAAGCAAGGCTTTATATGTTTATAGTATTTGAATAGTACAGTTTTGATAGAGGTTACCTATTTGCAGAATTTTGGACTAAAGTGCTATTTAAGACTTTTTTTTCTTTTTTGCATATTGTAACATGTAGGTATGTGTTTATGTGTGTGTTCCTTGTAAGTATATATATATATATATATATATATATATATATATTTGTGTGTAGATCTGTATATACATATACACAAATGCACATACAAACTCAATGTAACCACAAACCCAACTTGAGAGAATTCGTAAGTTGTGTAGACCCAAATTTTCCATGAGCTTATAAGCTTTAGTCAATACAATTTATAGGGGGAAGGATTTCAGATAGAACTGATAAGAAGAATTTTCCCTCTGATTTTCACTTCTAATGCAAAACGAATGCATATGATACAATGTCTGGTCTTTCTCTGCCCCATGCCCCATTCCTCATCCTGACCATGTCCCTGCTCTTCTCTACCAGTGCCCAGTGCTTCCTCACACTTTATCTCCTTCCTACAAAATTCGTTCTCAACTGAATGTTGATAGAAAATCACAATTATAATGATCATTTATACTAATTTAGTTTTAAGGTTTGTGAGGCAGCAGAGCATACCATAGTAGATAGAAAGTGGACCTTGAAATCAACAAGATCGGGACTCAGATCCTGCCTCTGATGAAGACTATGTGACCCAAGGTAAGTTACTTAACCTCCAAGTGGTCCAGATGATGTTAGATTAAACACTGCATAAAAAGGTGTTGATCTATTTTAGTAGAAGTGTCCTCATCCACCTTCCCTATACCAATGAAATCACCAGTCCAGTGCTGATCCCTGACTTTTAAAGTTGGTAAAGCACTTTAAACAGTATTTCATTTGAGTCTCACCATGATTCTAAAAGATGAATCCTATAGATATTATCAACTACATCTCACAAAGGAGAACATCAAAGATCATAGAGACTGGGTGACTTGTTCTTGGTCACACAACTATTAAGTGTGGGAAGCAGTATTTGAACCCAGATTTTTGTCTCCCTAGGGGTGCATTATTTCCACTATCTCACCCTATATTATGTTGCTGTCTGTGGACTAATAAACTAATTCACACTAAAGTGTTAAAAGCCTAATTTTTTAAAAACAAGAATATATTACCCATGCTATTTCATCCCATCCCTCAAAGTATGTGTTTTTATAAGGGGCAATGTCTTAAATAACAATCCCAAATGGATATTAATGATGGTAAACCAGGTACCCAAAATGTACCTATGGAAACGTTGTTCTGAGGTAAAAAGGCTCTTTCTCTTCTATCAATTCATACTACTTACTTGCAAAACTAGATTCATGCCTAATGACTGATAGGATCAAGGCTTACATCAGTGGCATATAACACAATAGTGTTAAACTCCAATAGAAATAGAGGCCACCAAATCATACAGAGGGCTCTCTACAGGTAGCATGCTGTCTTAGAAAATCACATTAGCATTGTCTTTTCTATTTTTTAATTTTTTTTGTTTCCCAGTTATATTCTATTTTTTTAATTTTTTAAAAGTTTCCCAGTTATATTTTAATCTGCTACAGAAAGTACTGTGGGAGAGTTGGCATCATGGTGCAGTTACTTCATTTGACACCTCTGATATAACATATATTCAATGATAGAGCATGAGTTTGAAAGCTAGAAAAGTAGGACTACATTCTAGAGAAGAGGTGTCTAACTCGAGGTCTACAGGCCACCAATGGCCTGCAAAACTCCCAAGTATAGTCAGAATAGGATCAGATGTAATGAGAAATGTTTAGCTGGAAAAAAAATTAAAATACAACACAACATAGATAATGTGAATTTGTGGTTTTCTAAGTCAATATGTTACTGCAGGGATTTGTTTCTACTTGAGTTTGATACCACTGTTCTGGAGGTTTTCCCTCTGTACCTTAGCCTCCATGCAGAATTACAGGATTGCTTTACAACCAAGCTCTGAGCCTGGTTGATGAAAAAGAAGAAATGAGAGAAAATGAGGTCTGATAAGCTTAAAAGCACTGTGAGGTGGGTATGTGAATATAAAATAATATTCCTTCAATATCGTTTGCATAAGAAACCCCTTGGTACTTTGAAAAGAGAATTAAATTAGTATGTAACTATATTTTTCAAACTATAGGACAAAAACAACAGAGTTGCTCCTTTACTTTCATAGCTTTGTGTTGATTTTCATATTATTGCTTAAAATATGAATGATTACTATGTGTATGACTGACTAATTCTGAATGATGATAATCAGGAAATCTCTTTTCCTTTTTTAGTAAACCCACTGATAGCTTAATTCCCTTTTTCTTCTCCCTTTCACAGAATTGTGGATTTATGGAACACTGAAGATTATGATTGATTACAATATTTGTATTATAATGAATCAGATGACTGGTTATATCACACTCCTTACAGAGCAAGAGTTGTGGATTGTATCTTTCTCTCTTCCAGGGATATATGCAATGCAAGTTGTTTGGGGCTTTCAGGATCCATTTAAAACTCTTAAAATCAATGAAAACAACAATAAGCAGGTTGCCTTCTATGTTCTACAGAAATAACTGCTTTAATCTTAAATGTTTGCTACCTGAAAAAGAAAACAAGTGTATAAATAGATTTCTGCAACTCTAAGTGTTGTTATACTGCCCAACCCAAAGAAGAGGCACCCTAGGATTCTTAATTAAGATTAAAATGATGAGACTAAAAATGCTCATAGCTAGCATTTACCTACTCTGTGGTAGGAACTATGCTAATTTCTTTATAAAATTATCTTTATTGATCTTCACAACAACTCTAGGAGGTAGATAGGTGCTATTATTATTCTTATTTGACAGTTGAGGAAACTGAGGCAAACTGAGGCTGAATTCCTCAAGGTCATACAGCTAGTGAGGGTCTGAGGCTGGATTTGAACTTGCTTCCTGACTCTAGGCCCAACACCATTTTATCCACTGCACCATCTAACTGCTCTATAAAACCTGCAGATACTTTGTTCAGTCTCTAACACAAAAGATGGCACATTTAAAATAAGAAGTGATGTCAATAAAGACCTCTCAAGAAAAATCTTAGAAAAGGATGTTCTAAATGCCTTAATGACTCAATTATAGTCAAATAAGGTAAAGATTTTAAAAGAAACAGTATCAAATATGGTAGTAATTAATTATAGGAATGAGGAGAGAACAGTAAGTTCTAATCATAGAATAAAGCACCTCCAAATCCCCCCCCCCACAAATGTTCATTTTAGAGAAAAAAAGAAAATCTTTTACATTCCAATCCAATACATTGCAATATTGGGTACATGTCCATAACTGTTTAAGCTTATAAATTATTATTTACTTGGCTATATCTTAAACTGCCCCACCAATTTAGGATTGTTCTTTTATATAGGGGGAAAAAAACCATAATGCCCACACACAAACTTTACAAATGGCAGCATCTCTATTGTAGCTCAGATCTCAGCAAGTACTTTATTTTACTATTCTGTGATGCATTTAGTATTTTATAATAACGCTCAATGAAGTTATCTGTTGGTGATATCTTTCTATTAATCCAGGTATAGAGAACAGCCAGTACAAAGAGATACAGAGTAGAGATAGAATGCTAATTATAAGGCAAGCCGCCAGGTTACCTGGATTGCAGAGTACAAGAGGAATGATGTACAATAAGGTCAAAAATGTAGTCTACTGCCAAGTTAAGAAAGACTTTGAAAGATAAACAGAAAGGTTTATATGTCCTGGAGACAATAGGGAATCACAAAGTTGAGTCAGATCTGTGCTTAAAGAAAATCATTTTGGCAGCTCAGTGGAGGACGAACTAAATTAGAGAGGAAAGAGACAAGAAATTAATTAGGAGGAATAATGTAGGTGAGAAGCAATGAGAGCCTGAACTAAGTTGGTAACTTCTATGAATGGAGAGGAATCAGAAGCAAAGGATATTACACAAAGGATATATGGAGACAGAAATGGCAATGTTTAGCAACTGATTCATCATGTGGGGTGAGAGCCTGGAATTGAAGATAATACCCAATTAGCCATCCTGAGAGACTGAGGTATGGTGGGCCATTTAAGAGAAGCAGGGAAGGAACAACTAGGTGGCACAGTGAATAGTGTGCTGGCATTGGAGTCAGGAGAACCTCAGTTCAAATCTGGTCTCAGACACTTGACACACTTACTAGCCATGTGACCTTGGACAAGTCACTTAAGCCCAATTGTGTTGCCTTCCCCTGAGAGAGAGAGAAAGAGAGAGAGAGAGAGAGAGAGAGAGAGAGAGAGAAGGAGGGGAGATTGGGAAAGGGCTTTGTCTGGGTTTTAGGGGAAGGAAATGAATTCTATTTGGACATGTTAATTTTGATGTTCCCAGCATGTCCAGTCTGATTGTCCAAAAAAGCAATTTATGATAGAGCCTGAAGTTGGGGGGAAAGACTTCAGGAGAGAAGGAGAAAACTAGATCTGTGAATCATCCGCATATACATAATGTTTCAATTCAATGGAGTTAATGAGGTCACTGAGACTGAGTAAATAGAGATGAGAGCCCAGGAAATAGCCTTGGGGAACACCCACAATTATAGGAAGGGATATGAATGATGAGCCAGCAAAGGAGACTGAGAGGGAGTAGACAGACTGGTAGAAAGATAATGAGGGGAAAGTAGTTTCAAGAAAACCTGAGAAGAAAAATTATCTAGGAGAAGGTTGTCAAAAATGTCAAATGTAGCAGAAAGGTCAAGGATAAGGACTCTGAAAAAACCATTAGGTTTAGTAGCACTGCCTCTCATATCATTCAATCAACTAGAATGTTCAAATACTCTAAAATGTAGACAACATCTTATTTCTCCACTAGTCATTATCCTCAAATCCTCCAAAAGCAAGGGAGTATCCTTAATGCTTCGCAGATGAAACTTTTCTTGTACAACAGGGGTTGGCACATATGCAGAATCCATCAGCATCCTTGGCTGATGCAAATTTCCCCATGTGGGAAGACAGACTGTTTCTTGGACATCCCTAGAAGTGCCTTAGGGAAATCCAGGAGCATTCATAAATGGTTTCTGGTCTGCAAACTAGTTTGCAAACCTTTTCAATCAACTATATAGTCAGAACTAAAAAGGCACTAGGGACTAAAACCTTAGTCATCTTTCAATTCAAGAGTGGGTCAGAGAGGGGGCGGCCAGGTAGCACAGCGAGTAAGAGCACCAGCTCCACTGTCAGGATGACTTGTGGATCGAATCCAGGCTCAGACACTTAGCACCCACCCAGAAACACCTGGCTGTATAACCTTGAGCAAGTTACTTAACCCCAATTGCTTTAAAAAAAAATAAACAAAGAGTGGGTCAGAGAGATACTTGCTACACAAGCATGAAAGAGGAAAGCAGGGAAATCATCTTGGAAACTACAGCATCACCACTCCAATATTTGTGCACACTTAGCAGATCACAAGCATCCCTCCTGTCTTCAGCTCCTGAGTCCCCAGAAGAATATCCTTTAGTAAATCTAATCTGGATATCTAAGTTTAGTGAGTGAGTTTCCTTCTTTTCCCCTTCCTAAACTGGGTTCTGATTTACTACATAATCACTCATTTAGTACTGTTATCACAAGCAAAAATTGAAATAAATAGAAAAAACTGATGAAAGCTTCTAATTTTAAAATACTTGGAACTCAAAGAAATAGCCCTCACTCAAATTATTTTAGTGAGTTAACTTAATTAGGCAGAAGGGCAGAGTCCCTTTTCACCAGGACAGGGTACAGTGGGTTGATGATCTTATTTTTGACCCAAGAATTCTTTACCTTTGGGGCTATTAAACTTCTTTATAACCAGGACCCTTTCTACCTTTCTGGTCTTCTTATATTTTACTTTCCTCTGCACTCCTGGAAGCCCAGCAATACTGACCCTCTTACTATTCCTCACACAAGATAATCTCCCATTTTCACTGGGAATTTCCCATGCCAGAATTCTTGACTTCCCTAGTTTAACTTCATCTCATATAAAATCCTGCCTTCTGCAAGAAATCTTTCCTGGTTCTCCTTGATGTTAGTGTCTTTCCTCTAAGATTATCTCCAATTCATCCTGCATATGTGTTTTCATAAATAGTTGTTTGCATGCTGTCGCTCCCATTAGACTGAGCTCCTTGAGGGCAGGAACTATTTTTCCCTTTCTTTTAATCCCCACTGCTTAGCACACAGTGGCTGTCAAGTAGTTGGTGCTTAATAAATTCTTGTTGATTTGACTTTTTATGTTTCATCAACCTCTTTGGCTTATGGGTGAAGACTATAGTTGTTCAATTGTTTTAGTCATGTCTGACTCCTTGTGACCCCATTTGGGGTTTTCTTGGCAAAGATATTAAAGTGCTTTGTCATTTCCTTCCCCTGCTCGTTTTACAGATGAGGAAAATGAGGCAAAGAGGGTTAAGTGACTTACCAAGGATCGCACAGTTAATAAGTATATAAGACCAGATTTGAACTCAGGAAGAAGAGTCACACTGACTACAGGCTTGACACTCTATCTGTTGTACCACCCAGCTACTCATTGACCTCAAAATAATGTTTTTAAGTGAATAAAATAATAGAATTGCAAAGGAATATATAAATATTTATTATATGTAAATATATATAAACATAATATATATAAAGGAATTTAGTTATCAAAATGTCTGATTTTTTTATAGTTGACAGTCTCCAGATTAAGAACTCCCATATCTAGAATCTTATGTTCTTCAAAAAAAGATAGGAAAACATTTACTTTCTCTACTGTCACATAACTAAAGCTCCTAATTCAATATAATTTGTTCAACAGAGTATTAAATTTGTAATCAGAAAGACCTGGTTTCAAATCCGGCCTCCAGTAGCTGTGAGACAGGATATATCACTGAGCTTTCAGTTTCCTCCTCTGAAAAAAGAAAGTATTGGAGCAGATGACCCCTACAGTACCTTCCAGCTCCAAATACATGATCATATGATAGTTTTTCAGATTATCATCTAGCCATACTACCCTCATTTTATGCCCATTATAATGATTTTTCAGAAACCTAAAGTAAGACTTGAAATTATCTTCATGTAATTTCATATTTGATTTATCTCAATAGTCTAGTTTTTCAAGATTATTTTGAATACTGACTCTATCAGCCAGTGTGTTATCTATCCATCTCAGTTTTGTGTCATATGCAACCATAATGGTAATGAAATTTGAAGATGCTTTTGTATTGGAAAGCTAACAGGTACTTAGCACCTAGTTTCAAATTGAGCCTCTGTTAAAGAAACAAAAGTTATGATCCCCTGTTGCTGACAGAAGAGGAAGAGGCTGAACAGGGAGAAGGTAATACCGTATATAAGGAAGAGCACAAGCTGGACAGTCAGAACTTCTTTGGGATAAGCATCATGGAGGCAGGGCAGCTACTGCCAGACTGAAGACTGAACTGTGAATTGAGAAGAACTGAGAATGGGAATGAGAATTGAGAAGTGAGGCAGAATTTCTTGGAGCAAGCCACATGGAGGCTAGATAAAGTGATTTTGATTTTGAGAACAGAGCTTATTTGCTGAAGACTTCTGCGTGCCATCCAGAGCTGCTGAGGAGCTGCTGAAGATTTCTGAGGGCCAGCTGGAGCTGCAGAAGACTGAAGAAGCATGACTATAGTGCCAGTATTTTGTACAAATGTTCCTGTGACTTTGTTAATGTGTATAAATGTTATTGTGGCTTTGTTAAGCTTTGTCTTCCCAGAAACAGAGACTGTGAGAGATGTGAGGTGGACTGGACACTGTGAGCTTCAGTGTGGAGCAGGAACTGCATGGAGAGCTGGACAAGGAACTGGGAGCTGTCTGCCTTTGAACTCAGGTGGCAGCTGGTTAGATTTGGGTGGGAGCTGGGACCATGGAAGAGGAGCCATGGAAACTGAAAGCCTGCCCCAAGTCAAGATGAAAAGACCTCTCCATGGATACTGAGTAGTGATTGATGAAATTGTCTGAGTACTAACTGATTAAATTGTGATTTACTTGAGACCTAGGGGTGGATGGCTTTCATACTTTCCACTACCCCTTAAGAGGGTACTGAATAGTGACAGATGAAATTGTAATTTAATTGCATCCCATGGGTGGAGGGCGTTGACTTTTGTACTTTGTGTCCCTTAAAGAGGCAAGTCTCCTTAAGGATGATTGATTAAGTTACTAAATGATTGTGTTACTAAATAATCGTACTTTGTTCAAAATTATTGACCACTTTGGTGAAAACTTTGTGGCCATTTTAGTGATAAGTTGTTGAGTTGTGATATGGTGAATGCTGCATTTTTATTTTCTGTGATGAGTTGTAACATTGAGAATCCTGTACCTTGATTTTCTGTGAATGTTTTGCTCTGATTTGTTATTGAATAAATACAGAGTTCACTATACTATGTAATCAGAATCTTGAAAGCTATTCATGGCTGCAGTACTCTGGAAAGCTGCTCATGCTTGGCTTTACAGCAACTGTGATAGGTATCTCAGCTACATATTTATTCAGGTCATGTTAAATAGCATCAGTCCAAGAACAAATCCCAGGAGAATCCACTGGAAGCCTTCTTCCAAGTTGTCATTGAACGGTTATACACAGCTTAGTTTTTGATCATTCAACCAGTTCCAAATGCTCTCAGTTATACTATTATCTTGCCCATATTTTCCTTACAGAAATAGAACAAGACACTTTACAAAATGCCTTGCTCTACTCTTGGTAAAAACAAACTGATCTCCCAATCTGTAACCATATTTCAAAAAAAAAAAAAGGAAATTAGTTACAAGACCTATTCTTGATGTAATCAAGCTGGTTTTTTTGTGATCACTGCTTCCTTTTCTGGATATTAATCAACCAACTATTTAAATGAAGTTTAGAATCTTTTGAGAAGTTACATTCAAGCTCACTGCAGACTCTGCTTCTTTGCATATCAGGATAGCTAACCTTTTCTAGTCTTTCAGTACTATTCCCATCCTCCACAAACTTTCAAAGATCACTGATAGTATCCCAGCAGTGTCATCTATCTACCAGTTCTTTCAATATCCAAGAATTTAATTCATATGGGAGCTGATTTGAATTTATCAGACAGGTAGGTATTCTCTTACATTGGCCCCAGAAAACAACTGAGAAAATGCACTTTTATTTCCTTTTTGAGGAGATAGGGGACTACAGGTATGTAATGTTCCATAGATTATCAAATTCAATTGACATATTGGTTAGTTTTAGTGATCTGGTTCTTTTTTCCCCTCTTTCTTTTAATATTCTGTTTTAAGGAACACCTGCCTATCTTGAGGAGTGGAGAGACATTTAACTGAAAAAGAAAGTGATATGAAAACAAAATACATCAACAATTTTTTTAAATTCCCTCAACTGCAGATCTGCAACTTATCTATAACTTATAAATCTTATCTCTCTTAATAATGTTGATGGTGTCCTGTAAATTATATTGTGTTAGCCAGGATAAATTTCAAGGAAAAGTTCACAGTATATATGACTAGCTACCAGTTATTAAACCTTTTAAGATCTTGTCTTTGAAGCATAATCTGATTGTTCCAGTTATCACATCTTAACCATGCTGTGTTTGAAAAAAGAAAGAGGGAAAAATACATACCTAATGAATAATTTCCTTTAATTGAAGTGAAATTTGAATAATTCCTTAGGATTGCTGCCTTTCTTTAGTTTCCTAGACTGCCTTTTTTTGGATATAATATTGCTTAACCCAATAATTTCTGCCTTCAATATAACTTCATTCATAACTGTGAAAATTAGGTGGGAAAAAATCTCGCAAGTACTTTCACTCATACGTAAGATAAATTTGATCTTGAGTGGAGATGTCAAATATTGTAAAGGGTATAATGGCTGCATTGACTGAATTTGAACATTTTCTCCTAGTTTATTAACAATCTCAATATGTAAGTTTGTATCACATAGAAGAAATTTTTTTTTCTGGATAAGCAATGAAGGAATACTTTAAGGGAAAAAATTATAAAACCAAATTTTAATTAGTGCTTTACATCTAAATAAGAACTGATCCAAAGTACTCATAGACGTTAGATCCTCAATGTTTAAGGAATAACTGAAAATATAAATGTGGTACCCTATAAACAAGTCTTCTTAAAATTGCTGATCTACAAAACAAAACAAAAAAAACCCTTTGGTAGCATGTTAATATGTTTCCTTGAACTGGTTAATTATCTATTTAGAACTGCACTGGAGTAGAGCCATTGTTTCAAAGAAGCTGCTTGATTCAAATCAGTATTTTCACATTGTATTCCACAGAGCTATAATATCTCTAATAATGGGAATAATTTTAGTGCCTTCTATCTAAGGCAATCCCAATTTAGTCTGTATCCATCTAGCTTGTATAGAGCTGCTCCCAAGTGTTTCTTCCATTTGACTGTTGAGCTCCTTGAGAGCAGGGATAAATTTTTTTTTCCTTTTTTTTATTCCTGGAATTTAGCATGATGCCTGGCACAAAGTAGACATTAATAAATGCAAGCTGACTGACATGTTAAATGATAACACTTTGATCTTACTAATATCTTTCCCTCAAAAGCATGTAAGGTCTTTATCAAAAATACATCTATGTAGAAAAATTTTTCATATAAAAGCAGTCCTAACTTCCTCTTTTTTCCACAAAAATTTTCCCAAATCCTTTTATATATAGGGATATTTTAGGCTCTCGGGCCCCTACAATCAAAATTTTCAACTTTTGTCAGTAGATTTCAAGCACAGGTGTGTTCCATAGCCCATATCAAATGTATTTGATAAAACACTGGTTGGGATAATACTTAACCAAATTAAATTGGTTCATTTCATTTACAGGGTTTCTTTAAAGGTAAAAGTTATATTTTATAGAATCATGGCAATGTACAGGGGAATTTTTCATTGATCAAATAAGGCATTTGATTCCAAATTATAGTTGATGTCCAAGTTAGCCTGAGTTTATTTAGACCTGACATTGCTATTTAGTTGTTTCAGTTGCATCTCACTTTGTGACCTTATTTGGGATTTTCTTGGCAAACATATTGGAGTTGTTTGCCATTTCTTTCTCCAGTTCATTTTACAGATGAGGAATTGAGGTGAACAGGATTAAGTGACTTGACTTACAGAGTTAGTAAGTGACTGAAGACAAATTTTAACTCAAGAAGATGCATCTTCCTGACTTCAGGCCCAGCACTCAATTCAGTGTACCATCTAGGTGCCCATTTAGAAGTAGCTATAGGCTCTTCTTTTCTTACTTTTCCCATCTTCTTACTTTTTTCCTTTTCTCTATTGACTGTATAATCAAGTTAAACTAGACTCTTTTATTTTTTGCTACTACTTTAACAGAACATTCTATCTCCCCTCATCATAATGTTGCTCTGTCTAGTTCTCACACTTGGAATGCTCTGACCCATTTCTTCTATCCCTTACTTTCCCTGACTTCTTTCAAAACTCATTTTTTTTTTGAAAGCAAAAACTTTATTTTTTTCTTTTATTTATTTTTAGTTTTCAACATTCATTTCCACAAGATTTTGAGTTATAAATTTTTCTCCCCATCTCTACGCTACCCCCACCCCAAAATAGCTACCCTACTGAATACCACTCCCCCCAATCTGTTCTCTCTTATCAAAACTCATTTCAAATCCCACCTTCTGTAGGATGCCTGTAGCTTTCCTCTCTAAAATTGTAGTCTAATGTCTGTTTGTCTTTTCTCTTTCTCTCTGAATATAAAGAGTACCTACTTATTTATTTTTGCCTTTCATATTAGAATTCAAGTTCTTGGAGGACAGAGAGCACTGTTGCCTTTTTTTTTTCCTATCCACACAGCTTAGCATAGTCCTTGGCACATATTAAGAACTTGATAAATGTTTAATGACTGTGGTTTTAAAACAAACAAACAAAAAATCTGCTTCCATAGAATTGTGCCAAATTCCAAGATCTCCAAATTGTAGCATTATAAATTTAGAATTGGAAAGATCTTGGAGATTAGCTCCTTCATGTTACAGATAAAGAAACTGAGGATATAATAGGTAAAATGAATAAATATACAATTTTTATAGGTCGATTCCAGTCTCATTACCTTAAAGTAAAGCATCTCACAAAACCTATTCAAGGTGTGACTGCCTGGAAATAAGGCTGTTTCAGGGCAGCTAGATGGCACAGTGAGTATCGGCCCTGGAGTTAGGAGGACCTGAGTTCAAATCCAGCCTCAGACACTTAACACAAAAATTAGCCTTGTGACCTTGGGCAAGTCACTTAACCCCAATTGCCCTCCAAAAAAGCAACAACAACAAAAAAAAGAAATAAGGCTGTTTCTGCAAAGCTACATGTGAAAATCTAGGCCATTACCTTATGTTCCACTTGATGCCATTAATGATGCTCTGATACTATAATATAGCATTAAAATTTCCAAATCACATGAAAAAGAAGGGCACCAAGTTTTCCATTTATAAAAAAAGAACTTTCATAGGTTTGAGGTGTTCAGACAGACACACACAGAGAAAAGCAACAGAACATTTGTTACAAGTCACAGAATGCCCATACCCAGTATTGCTAGCACTACAACTGTAGTTCTTTCTTCATGGGTGATAGGCTTCAATTAATTTTATCATGCACTTCCCTGAGGCCTCAGGGAGAAGATCTTGATGCAATGTTTTCTCTGCATTTTCTTTTTCCTGGCATTTTCCAATGTTCCAAGTCCGTACTTTTGGCTCATCCTTGCTTTTTATTGACCTTTTTATTGACTTCTGCCTGATCACTTGATGGACTTTTAATTTTTATTCTACTCTACTCTAGTAATAACTTGCATATAGATCCTCTATATAGCCCGTTTTCTTCCTGGCTCAGTCATAGCCAAGATCTCTGCTCTCTTCTGTGGGTAAAAGAGCTGGAGGGATGGAATAATGCTTAGTGTAGCCATTCGCCCAGAACCATTTTTATGTTTCCAAATTGAGACACATGGATTGGGAAATTGTTGAGAACAGAAATGACCCCAAAACACTTCCTGATTTTTCCTCTGGCTAAAATTTGATCAAAATAAGATTTCAAAAGATACAGTTTTCTTCTCCTGGACGGCCCCTGCAGTCCTTCCTATACGCTCACTGCCATTTCTTATCTTTCTGGAAAGACTCAACTACTATCTCCTTTTTCTTTGCCTCTCCTTGACTCGCTGAGCTCTCACAGTTCTGTTATTCCCAACTCTTCTGCCCCTCTGTTCTACCATTATTAACTCCGGGGCAACATCAGCTAAGGGCAAGGAGCAGATATGGGAATGCCAGCTTCTAATCCAGTCTATTTTGGCTCAAAGTGAACTCTTGACTCTCCTGAATCCCCCCCCCCCAGCAGTTTAAACTGACCCATTTCACTACTTGATAACAAAAGTAGTAGGCTACAAACTATATTTAGGCTGTTAGAAATCTTGAAGTTATAATGGGCCCTTGAGTCACAGCTGAATCTAGGTGGTGAAATTTTTCCTCCTTATTGAGAAATGCAGAAATCCATTTTCTTTCCTGCTAGTTCCACTCCTCTATATATGTGTACTACTATTACCTTACAGATTGACTTTTAAATATGCTTGATGATAACACTAACAACAGCCAGTGTTTTATCACCTGGAAAGTAGACAAAGCAAGATGCTGCCATAGACTGCACTTTACTCTTACTGTTTAATTTACCCTTCTTGAAAATGCACTTCGAAATAGATTCAGTTCAGTGAATTCAAAACCTATCAGCCAGATTTTTGATAATATTATCCTGCTGTTCAGTACTTCTCCTGAGTTCTAATTTACATGAGCACTGATTTCAAAATCCCAGGGCTTCCTTTAAGAGCCCTGCAGTCATGCTATTTCTATTCATTTCCTTTCCTAAACTTAGCTTTTTCTGCTTCCAATCTCTTCCTCTTCCAATCCATCCTCTATATTACTGCCAAAATAACCTCCCTAAGGCATAGATCTGACCCCTGTTCAAAAATATCCAGTGGTTCTTCATTGCCTCTGGAAAAAGTACAAACTTCTTAGCCTGGCAATGAAAGCCCTCTGTAGCGACTCCAACTTACCTTTCTAGACATCTTTCAGGTTATTCTCCATATATATATTTATATATATATATATATATATATATATATATATATATATATA